>NC_031779.1:6582668-6799154 GCF_001522545.3 Parus major
TTTTTTCATTTCTAACCAAATAAACAATGGATTGTTTATCTTCTTGTCCCCATTTCATGTACATGGCGATTTTGAAATATTTCTGTTTATTTTATAATATGCAGCAAAATGAACGTTCCTTACACATTGAAATAAACAACCCTTTTCTCTGTCTGCCACACACACACAAAATTCTACATACAAGAAACTTCCTTCCACATCCTTCCTTTGTGGTTGTGAACTCCTCTGGGGCTGACAACTCCCAGCAGATCCAACAGAACACTTGCCATTGCTTTCAGTCAGAATATGATTGTACCCTTTTCTTATAGCAGGCAGAGAGTTAATTGAACAAAGTTGAAGATCTATTGTAGGAGACAGGAGTAAATCAAATTATATGAAAACATTCCCACGGTTTTGATTTACTTCACAGAAAGAAGCAAAATATTAGACATCTTATATTTCTTCACATTTGCCTGGAGGGCAAACGTGAGGTAAATGCTCAGAAAATTCTAAAAATGTAGCAATAAGCCCCTTCTAAGTTGTATATATATATATATATATATATATACACACTAAGAATACATTATTATTCTAAGATGCTAAACAGAAGTCTCTAAACCCATTTCAGAGGGCAGCAGTTTCCACTGGTTTAGATGGGATATTTCTTTGAATCCTTTGAATCTGAAATTGTGAACTAATAAAAATTGTAAACAGAAGGGCTCTCAAAGCTGTGAACTAGGCAAGTTTGTAGTGCTGCTGACATCTACTGAGAGAAAGACAAATTGCACATTTTGCAGAGGGATGAGCCTCCCTTGGCCCTTATTTGTTGTTTGCTCTTCTAGTTTTCAGACGCATTCATGCCTGCTTGCATATTTATTAATAATCTTGTATCAATACTCACTTGCTTCATTTAAGGCCAGTGAGTTAACAGATATATTTTAGGAAATGCCAGGGAGGAAATAAAAGGGGCCTTCAGGAGATGACGGTACCCCTTATATAAATGCTGCAGATTCGTTCTTATAGTTGCAAATCTGAAGGCTCAGATTGACACACAGAGTCTGGTGTATCAGGATGCACGTCTAGCTCATACTGACTGCATGTAAAGCCCTCACACTGGGGCAGCTGAAGCCAAAATCCACACAGTACAAAACACCGGATTTAAGAAACCATGCTCCAAAAGTAATATTGAAAACATAGTATATTTTTTTTCCTATAGGAAGTGAATCATTTATCTAAACTATGGCAGGAATAAAAATATCACCACTATGAGAACTGTACTCAAAAAAACAAGTCAGAAATACTTTCTGATGTGTGTGTCTGTGTCAGAGTGACATATGGCAGTGACATTATTCAGGCAATTCAAGAAAAAATTTTGCTGGTATCTTGTGCATTATAAAGCATATTCTTTCCCCCCGCTGAACAAAGAAGAATTCATAGCCATCCATAGAGCCAGAGGACAATAACCATTATTACAGGTCTCATGTCTAGGGATTTCCTTCTACAACAGGAAAGGTATGTCTATCTCTGCTTGGGTAACAGCAGTTTGGGGGTTGGGGGGGAAGAAACAACATAAAATTCAAATAAAGTTAGAGTGAGTCAAGGTGATAATGACTGAGGGCATGTGTTTATCCACTTCTGGGGCAATTTTCTCATCACTGATGTTACATTGAACTTACAGGATTATAAATACAACCTCATTTGGCAAATAAATATTTGTAACACAGGGCAACATGATAAAGCAGCATAATTAATTTCATTTCTACAAGAGAAACCCCCACAGACAAAATTAAATATCACATTACAAGATTTGATCTAACTTGTTGTAAAATACCCCTGTGACCTTGACAGGGCCAGGACTTCAGTGTCTGCAAGAGCTTTTCACATTTGTTTTCTGCAGATTTTGAAACAGATATAAACATGAGACCTTTGGTTCGTGTATCTATTGTATAAAATATCTCCATCACTAATTTTTAGTCACACAGGACTAAATTCCAACTTTTTTAGGTGAGTAGGTTCAATGGATAAAGCTGCTACATGCTTAGCTCCCACTTAAATTCTACTCTGAAAATCACACATAGGTTAAAAACTGCAGCACAGGGTTGAAAACCCTTTCCTGATTGCTCTCTCACTGAAGCATCTATGCTTCAGTTATCACCTTGAATTTTTCTTAATACCTAAAGCTTGGCCTCTACATACATTCTGACATCACATGGGAGGAGTGTACAGCTCAGCACTTGCCAGCAGGATTCCTGCAGTCATCACTAGTGTCTGATCCAGAATACATTCCTACTGCTCACACTGGCCTCCTCAGAAAACATAGCTGCAGCCTTGTCTGTCTTCCTAGAGAAGGAAAAGGTGAGTTATACTGCTTCTCCCCCAAAGTAATGCTTTCAAGAGCAACTGGAACCTGATCTTTCTCTTCAACATGTCAGATAGGTTTGAACGCTGAGGTTCAAACCTATCTGACCTATTTGCTAGAGTGGGTAACAGCTTTCCCTGAGAACATCAGCCTACACCAGTATAGAACAGTTTGTGGGCCCCTGGCTAATGAATTTTTCCAAGACATTCAACGAACAGACTTGAAGGGAACAGGCTCTGCAATAAAAGGATTTAATCCCAGCTGAATTCTATGGACACCTAATCATTTGATGGTGTGATTTCAGAGAAATGACAGTCACTTAGCTTCTGAAAAGAAATACCCAAGAACCTTATTTCCTGTCAAATTGCTAATCCAGAGCACCCAAAGGTACTTCCTTACTATTTCTCCTTTTGCTTTCTGGTGTGACCTGGACTTTACATGGATCTTTCAGAGGGGCTTCTCACATATTTTATAAGAAGCCCTGGCACTCAACTCATGGCTGTGCCTTTCACTCTGTACTCAGAACTCTAAAAACTGCACAGCATAGTGCTCAACACTGTTACCTCTTGAGTCTCAGAAAACCCCTTCATGAAATGCCATTTATACACTCATATAAATGCTCTTACAATGACCATTTAGTAGGGTTAAGGATCTAGTGAAGCAAAATCCCACAGCTTGGTACTTGGATGGAGTTCTAACACACCGTTATGCTTAAAAATACACAGATCAGAAATAAAGATGAGGGAGCAGACATATTTGAACAACTGTTCCTGAACAGAAACAATTTCCTTATTCTATTACAAATCTATTTCTGATTACCTAAAAAGAATGTTGAAATACATGACTTTCTAGAAAGCACTTGGTTCCAAAGATGAGTCTCTAAAAAGGCTCATTCTGGCTTGCACTCATCGAAAACCAAGGCACTCAATATCAACATTTTGGCAATTCTAATAACAAAGACTGCCAAAAATATGTTGTCTATCAAACATACATGGAAGAAAGATGTTAGAATATTAAGAACAGATGTCACAGATATCTTTGCAAATACTCATGCTCCCCAAGTACTCTGCAAGGCAATATGTACAAAACCACATTGAAAGATTAAATTAATGCATCTTGTTCAAATGCTTCCAAGTGTCATATATGTATGTAAACTTATGTATGTAAACTTACAAAATACGTACCTTTAAAGATGTTAGAAAGGAGGATTGTGTTATAATTTGATAATGGCCTTGTATCTTAAAACTTGAGCTTTAACAATTCAATAATGAAGTAAAAACTACTTTTCTTACAGGATCTTATTTTTAAAAAAATTGTTGTGTGTGCATAAGGTATTCCAGTTATTGAATATCCATTTATTTACATTTTCATTATTATTATTCTACTGACAAATAAAATTTACCAAGAAATTCCTTTTAGAAAAATATTTAAACAACTTAATGAAAATAATCTTTATACAAGAATAGCTTGTTGTTTAAAATTAAAAGGCCACTTAGAAAACAAAAATATATTAAAAGTTCATTCTAGCAGGCACAGAATGAATGTTTTCTTCTGCTGTATTTATTTTCAGTATTAACAATTCTAAACAGTAAAATATAAGCAGATTTCCAAACAGAAAACAATAGGAATTGGCTGATTGATTTATTTATTTGTAAACATAGAAAGCATTGGATTCTTTAAAACTGACAGAATTAGAAAAATATTTTACCTTTAGGGCTGATGTTCCAGATTTCAGGCATAGAAACTCACCTTATACAACTGAAGCCAAGATTTTCATGTATGATTGTTTCAGGTGATAGAGTGTTAAAGAAAAACAACAACAACAACAACAACAAAACAAACAAAAATGTCCTCAAACACCACTGAATATTTTGAAGTTCACAATAAAGTAATAGGCAGTGACACCATTGTGTTTCTAACAGGATGGCATTTTCAAGTAACAGCCAAGAAAGCAGAACATCAGTTTGAACTAATGATTCTGATGTTCTAAATTTTCCTACTGAAATGAGAATTTCGGTAGGAAGAAGTGGATCATAGCTCTATAAGACAGGCCACCAGATACAGGCACTCAAGTGAGTGCACGCAGAGCCACACCAGGCTCGTCTTAAGTTTAAACCTGCCTCCATGTTAAACTCAACTGAAGATTTTGTGAGGTAAAAGATTTGTTATTTGTCTTAAAATTACTGTACTGAACTCAGAGATGTCATGTTGTGGATAAGAGTAACATAATAATGTTATAGTAAGACAATACACCCCTAAAGTGCAATAGTAGCAACAACACTGTCGCTTGCTGTCTTTTAAATTTTTTAAAATAGGGCTCATTTCTTCACATTGTACATTGCAGACGGGATAATAGCAACTCAGCGCTGAGAATACAATAACGCTTTCCCGGCCAAGGGCGGGCCGGGCTCCCTCAGCGCTCGCAGGGCCGGGCTGCGGAGCCCAGGCCGTGGGGGCCGGGCCGGCGCTGCTCCCGCGGCATGGCCCGGAACTCAGGGCGTCTTTCCATGGCCACCGGCATGTGTGAGGCCTTCATGGAACACAGGCACAGTTAACCCTTTTTTCCAGAGCACACAGTCACAGCCTTTGCCGAACCAGGCTCTAAAACACGATTATTTTTTTTTTTTAATCACCCCCTTACAATTAACAGATGTGCAGGCAAACTTGGCGTGTACAGATGGCTTAATTTTTTTTTTCCCTTTGACTAACCTGGTTATATCCAGTTTCCGCAGCAATTGTAAGAGTGTTTACATTGCGGGTTTGGTTTTTTTTGTTTTGTTTTTTTTTCATTTCCCTCTTTTAATAATAGAAAGCAGACGCGGCTGCCCGGTGCCCTCAGGAGGCCGCGCAGAGGAGGGCGCTGCCGGCCCCGCGCGGCCGCTCCGCGCTAGGGGCGCTGCGCGGGGTTATTTATTTTGTTCCGATCTGCAGAGCCCTTAGGGCCCCATTCCGCCCTCCCTGGCTGCGCTCCAGGCCCAGGCTGTCGGCCAGGGAGAGTACAATACCTCCAGGCTATGGCCCATTTAAAGTTTTTCCTCAGCTCTCACAAAGCTGCTCGCAGCTCAGCGGAGGCCACGCCATCCCCTGGAGCGGCCCCGGTCCCAGCCCGGCCGCTCCGGTTCCCGTCAGCCCGGCCGGGCCGCCCCTCACAAACAATCCCCGAGCTCGGCTGCTCTCCACAGCCCAGGGCAGGCTGGGGAGTGCCTTGCAAGGCGCAGCCCTCCCACTTTGTGTTTCCCCTCTTCTGAAGCTCTTTAAGGAGGTCTGCTGCTTAATTAAAGTATCATGAAAAAAATAGATACTTATTACATGATTATATGAGCTTGAATGAACATCATAAATCCACAGAAAATTGTGGTAGATTTGGAGTTAGGCCATTAGTCAGAAGCTATAAACAGGCCAGCTATATTCCTCAAGCAATTGGAACAGAAATAGGATCAGGCAAGGTTGCAGATACCTGTATTTTCAATAAAATATAAAAAGATATTTTCAAACCCTCTTAATATCCAAACTTTATCATGGTTGGTTACTCTACTGACATGAGGTTACTCTACCTAGCACAACACTGTTCATTAGCAAGGCTTCATTAACCCAGGCAGAGTTTGGCTCTAATGAGATTTGATTGCTTCCATTGCCCTGTTCTGGGGTGCTACCTGGTGCCACACGGCATTATGCTAGGGGTGAATTAATTACACAAAACACTAGTTACAATTTTCAGATCCTCAAACAAGTCCCATACAAGGCCATTTTTGTGGGGAGAAAAAAATATTTGTTTCTTCTCTACCTTAGGTTTTAAAATTACTGTGGCAGCCTTGAAACATTGGCACAATGACAAAAGCCACAAAATGCCTTGTAACAGCACAGCTCTGCAGTGGGGAACAGGGTGATCACAGAGGGGACATCGAATCTTCACACAGAAGCATAAATTGGGACTTTCCTGAGGACATGGCTCAATTAGACATCACCTGGGTTTAAGCACCTAGTCTTAACCAAGAGAAACAAATAGCAGCACTGATTCAGACTGATCACATGAATCTCAGTTGCTCCAGCTGTTCTGAAAAACACTCTTCCCCTGGCAGGCTGTGTGCCAGATGAAGTATTGTCCTTACACAGCTGGCAAAGAATCATAAAGGCAGCATAACCATCACTCTGGGACTGCTCCAGCTAAATAGAAAACAGGAGTAAGCTGTGTATCCACATAGCATCCTGGTTTAACTAGTACTGTTGGGTGATCCTGTACTATGCAGCACCAGCATTAATAACAGTAAAACCATAACCCGGGAAAAAACATTTCCTGCTGCAGTGGCAGGCTGTAAGTGGGTGTCCTGGTTCTCCATGGGCTAGACATGGCCCCGTGGTCCTTGATCAAAGCCCATGTACAATGTATTTAAATGCTATTTGATCCAGGGCAGCCCTATGACATATAGCACTCCTACAAATATCCTCTTACATTACTACCACAGATATCCATCTCACTGCACTGTCCAGGCAACAAAGTGTGGATTTCATATCAAGTTCTGTGATAAAGTGTAATCTGACTCTCATGTCTCCTCTACTCCACCAGTAAAGCTATTTACTTAGACATCAATTTAGCAGGGAACATAAGTATAGGCTAGGTTCAAGGATGAGTGTCATGCTGTCCTTCCTTATACATCTGGAAAAGGTGTACTGGGTTTATATCCTAATCTCTACATCACTGATTCTTAGAGCTTCCAAATATTTTGGAACTATGCTTTCTTACATACTAAAGCACAAAAAAGAGCACACCAAATCCTCTGGAGCACTTCCCTCCAAAGCTGTGGCAGAGAGTTATGGACCACATACACAAGTTAGACAGATGGGACACAGACTGAAATACAAACTGCTGCTCCTCCAGACCTATGAAACCTTATCTCTCATCTCCCTGTTTTTAAAAGATAGGAAGAGTGCAGTTTGGGTGACTCTCCCACAGACCCATTCCACTAGTAAAAGCACAGTCTGATCTCTGTGGAGAGGAGAGGGAGCACCTATTTTAGGAAGAATTGTGTGATACTTCATAAGACAGGCATAATGGATGAAATATTACATAGTACTTTGCCAGATACCTTTATGCTAAAAGCCAAATGCAATTGATAACCCTGAGAACTGCTTGCAAGATAGAGAACAGAGCTCTTCTCAACATCTGTCTAATATACCTGACCTGTACTTTTTTCTGCGGGAGGATTCTGAAAACCTAATAACAATATATGCTCTTTGCTAGGTTGCTTTTGGTTTCAGTTGTGGGGTTTGGTTGGGGTTTTTTTGATTGTTCATTTGTTTTAAACAAAGTGCTATTTATAAGGAAAGTGAGAGCTTTACCATCTAATGAAATATGTACTTGATTAACATTTTTTTCTAGATCTTGCTCTTTTAATTTTTCAGTTTTCTCTCCATTTAATTATGTGGCACATGAGCACAAAAGTCATCTTGCAATGTAGGTACTACCTAGAAGTTTGTTATCTTTGGATCTCTACAAAGCTTAATAATCATTTAGGAGATAAAAGTAGCAAAATAGAGAAATGAGTTAACAATTTAAATGTACATATGTCAAGTGTCTCAACAGCCATAAAGTACAAACCCATAAACTTCATTTCCGCTCTACTGTGTGGTAATTTGAGTCAAATGAAGGGTCAAGACAGACCTTGAGCTCTTTTGCCTTTAGAAAAAACAAAAAAGAACACATAAAGAGAATTTTCATCTGCTACAAATGATTTGAAGCTAATTTTATTACTGTTCTTTATCAGCATTTTTCCATCTTGAAAAAAAGTTATGTTGGAATGGGGCAGAGCTGATAAGCAAAGCATTTACCCATACTGCCCCATGCTTTCAGCAAGATCAGAAAACAAAACTGCAGGAGGAAATCAGAACTGTCAATGTATTTCAGATTCAAGATCTGATGAGCAATTTCCCTTAAATCCCATGAGAGTTAAGGTATCCAAACCACACCCTCAGGTTTTAACCACGAATACAACTGGAAAGAGTGGCTTCCCTGTAATAGAGGGGAATGCTGCAGTCACAGCATGGGCAGCACACACAAAGCAACATCCCCATATCCCGATTATCCATTTACCTCTTCAGTGCAGAGCTGTTCTCTGCAGTCAGTGCTCTGTGAGCACCTGCAATGAGAACTGAACACTTTCCCATGGGGGATCATTCAACAGATAATTCCTCTGTTACAAGAGCTGCTTAATATTCACAGCCTACATTTTCCCCTTAGATTTATCCATTCTGCTTTAGTCTCTGTCTTTCCTCAAGTGCACCTCTCTGAGTAATAAACCTCTAAATAATTTGTCTTCCTCCTCTGTGTTCCTATAACAATGAATAAATTGCACTGCCTGAACTATAACACTACAAATTTCCGGTGCATAGTTTTAGCAATAAAGAATTAGGTATTCTAATAAATACAAGGATAAAACTAAGGAAAATTAATTACTAAGCTACAGATCAATGGGCAAGAGGTGAAACTGCCAAAGAGATGCTCTTATTAGATTATCAAACTCAAGGCTGATTTATAGCTTTCACTGTGCTTCCTTATCCATCATTTTTATAGTATGTAGAAAGGGTTACAAAGCACAAATTGCCTTGTTTTAATTAACAGTGAAGTTTTGGATAGCATGGCTATCCTGATCTGAATCTAGGTTGCTTTTTTGTTTCAAAATATGAAAGCAGAAAACATACTTTATTAATCTGAGAGAGATGTGACAGAAATGAATACAATACACTTGTCAGCCTACAACATCCTGACAAGCTTGCCTATGATTTGCCCAGAAATGACAAGCTATAAGGAGTAGCCCTGCAAACAAAGCCTTGAGAGTCTTGATAAAGAGCAAGCTGCTTGAGCCAGCAGTGTACCTGTTCAGCTTGGAGAAGGGGAGACCTCAAGGGGATTGAACAGCATCCTCCAGAACCTATAAGGGCATCATCAAAAGACAGAGCCAGGCATAAGCTGAAACAAGAGAGGCTTCGTCCCTGGCCTTACAGGAGGACAGTCATACTTGGGAACAGGTTATCCTGAGAGGTTGTATGGTCTCCTTCCTTGGAGGTTTCCAAGAGCAGTCTGGATTAAGGCCCTAAGCAATGTCACCTGGCCTGAGAACTGACTGCTTTGTGCAGGAGCCTGGCCAGGAGCTGTCCTGAGGTCACTTCAAACCTGAACTGCCACATGAGGAACATGTGCAGCATGATGCAGGAACAACTTTGTCAGCCAGCACAAGAGACTTTCTGAATTGTACTCAGCTCGTGTCTACCTCTCCCACCTCTGAAAGGGACAATGACCTGTAGGCCAGACTAACACAGCAGTCCCCCAAAACTTTCTTAATGCCAGTGGTATAGCACAATTCAGCCAGTGACTCAGTAACATTGGCAGCCAGTTTACACTTGTGCTCCTGACAGTGACAGCCAGGGTAGGGAATTGCAGAAATGTGCTGGTATTGACAGGCTGGGCTATGGGGAAGCATAAATTAAACTGAAAGTGGAAAATGAAGATTACTAAATCCTGAGTACACTTCAGAAGAATTCTTCATTTTTTGTTGGGGCCCCCAGCAACAAAGATACAGATCATCCTAAAATAGTAATAGTAGTAATAATAATAATACTAATAATAAATAGAGTAATTTTAATATAATGTGGAAATAACTCTTCAACCTCAGAGGCATGATTCATTCCTCCTGAATAATTAAAAAATAAGTGGTTTTGCAGTTAGAACCCACAGTAGAGGCTTCTCTAAAGAATATAGAGAAAAACCAAAAATTTAGTTTGCTTTTGCTAGCCGTTGACTCCTCACAGTTGTAATACTAGGATCAGATCTGGGCTGCAGTATTTCATTCAGCCTTATAGCTTCATTACTACCTTTTTTAAATACCTTGGTAGACATAAACATCTCTTTGCTATTTGTAAGGGATACCACATTCTTAGCACTATCACATTACCAAAAGTAAAAAAAGATAAAGTATCTTCTAAATATTGAGAATAACTTTTAAAAATGGATTATTTATAATTTTCTTTTCAGCACAATTTAAGTGGTTACCATAGCTGGAATGAAGTACAGTGCACTGCCAGGAATTTCAGAAAAGGCCCTTCCAGCCCAGGAAAAGTTCAGTTGCATTCTACTTTAATGGCTTCTGGCAAGCTTGCATTATTGTTTTTGTACAAACAGAAGTAAGTTTGATACAAATAAAAAATGGAGCTTTATGTGAATGAAGCAAACATCAAATTCCTTAATCTTCAAAAGAAACTGTATCCCTGAATAATTAACTATGATATATTTATAAAACTAGAATAATTGAAAACAGAATTCTAAGTTGATTCATGTGGACTGCGCTGAAATATTTATTATTGCAAGTCCAGAAGATCTGTCTGGGTTTTGTCACTGGAAATGTCTAAACTCAGTGTCCAGATGTTTATTTAAGTTGCTCCCACATAGTTCTAATGTCAATTACCAGGGGTTATCAGAGAGCATCACTGTGTATCTTCCTTGACTAATATTCTCATTTCTTCTGCATCTTTGATGTTTTCTTTCATTAAAATTCCTGGCTCACAGCCACAAAAATCTGCCTTGCAGGCAAAAAAACTGGTCTGCAGACATGACACATGATGATGCCCAATGTCTGTGCACGGATAATATTTATCATCAACTATCATTTAAGCAGTACTGTAATCAGTACAATGCCAACTTAAAGCAGTTCTGAGAAAGACATGTGAAGCCAAGGATTAGGAACTTCTAATCAATATGAAATAACCTGGGTCAGTAAAGAAAATATTATTACATATAAGAAAGGTTTTGTGAATCTGTGTGGCTTGGGTTTGGTGTTTTTTCCCCCCATAAGGAAAAAAACAGGGAGAAAGTCAATGAAAAATAATATCACACATAATTACAAATGGAATTGATGGATCTGTAGCTCTGGAAACCAGAATTACACCAAGACTTTTATAGTAACCAGGAGACAACACAGACCACTCGTAACAGTGACTTAAACAGAAAGGGCTTATCACACAGTCTCTGAAGGTTTCATACATTCAAATACAAATAATAGCCAGATAACCCAGCTCATGTTTATATATTTACATACATACATACATACATATATATATATATATGCACCTCCAGATTCAGTTGTGATTCTGCAGCACAAGGTTTGTCACAGTATTTAGGCCCAGTGCAGCACAGGTTGGGCAGTGCTGAAAACAGCTTCAACTCAGAAATGTGTGCAGGAGATCTTGTGCTGCTACAGCCAGAGCTGCAGCACTCCCACCACTGTCTGACTACTCTCTGAGTAAATTTAATGTGTATGTTACTATCATGAAGTAACAATTGAGAAAACATTTTTTCAGGAATAAAAAAAGAAAGAAAAAATGTACAGAAATTTTACAACTGAAATTTCTATTCAGAAGTGTGTAAAGAATATCTCCTATCAAGTACTCAGCTTCAGACTCAGCAAACCTTGGACTGCAACCACTTGCCACATTATATCACTGTCTTGATCTAATAAGCAAGTACATTAATACCAGCTGTGTGGAGAGAGGGAGGAAATAGGAATATGTTCATTAAGCATTATGGCTCCACTTATATCCCTCATGATTTCAGTGGAGATCTGCCAATTCATGCATGACACAATTATGGTCCCCATATAAACCTGAAAGAAAAGCAATGAGAGTGTCAATACAAATTCTTACAAATTTCCCTGTCAAGAAACCTGTCTTAAACTTACTGCTGGAAGACACATTCACTCATATTTAGGTGATAGAGATTAGGTGATTAGAAATGCTTAGTTCAATGATTCTAGCCAGTTGGAAATCAATTTGCTTCCCACACACATTTCACTGGGCTCATTTGTGTCTCCTCACATCCAGTAACTGGTTCACAACTCTTATTCACAAATTGCCTTGCACATAGAGATTAAACAAAACACAGAGCAAATATCCCAGTTCAACAGAGCACTTGCACATAAATGTTCCTAGAGGAATCATGTTTTGACTTCAGTATTACAGGGAAGCTTTCATGCTTCACCAGATCAAGGGGCTATTTAGAAAAAGCTTAATAACCAAGTGATCAGAACACTTGTTTTAAACAAGAGATGAACAAATGCTTCTAAAGCTTTGCATTAATAATAAAAATAATAATAATTATAATAATAATAATTACAGTTTGAATTAACAGAGGAGTCAAATGTAGTTGTGCATCCATATCCCATCAAAAGTCAGCATGTTGGAAAATGTTTGAAAAATGTTTGGGCTGCAGTCAGCTAACATTTGCCCACCACAGTGGCAGCAGTGACATAGCACTGCAGAGAATGAGAACAAAATACAATCATTAGCTGACTGAGAAACAAACAATACCACAACAAAATAAATGTTTTTGCACAGCTGTCTTTTCTACTTCCTTTTCCCTCCCAGAACGTGGGAGTTCACAACCTAAACACAAACATTAGGAGACCAGGAAATCTCAGTGGTGATCTCCACACATACCACCCTAAAAGCAGTGAATTTGCAAAAAAACATGTAAACCACAAACTAAGGGAAAAATACAGGTCAGCTAGCACCTCTCTGGAACCTACATCCTGAAAAATGTGTCCTTCCAAAATACTTTGGAGAAATTATGCTTCTTTCTTATCCTGTTCTGAAAAAGCAGGGCTGGGAAAGCTGAGAAAAGCTGCCTTTCCCTACAGGGGAGCCTAAAGGGTAGGACACAGCTTCTTCCAACACAGTATCCCCTCAGCTTGTCCTCTTTATGCCATTCATTTCCATTTGTAATAAAAGGCCAGTTGCAATTCCCCTGGCCCAAGTACACTCCTTGCAGGCACTAACTTGCTAAAGGCAGAGGATGAGCCAGACACCAGCCGTGCCAGAACTGGGTGCTACTACAGGTCATTTTCACTGGCAAACCCCAGCATGCACATGACTGAGGTTCCAGGCTCCTGGGTGCAGGCAGCTGGCTCTGCAATGGAGCTGCACAAAGGAACAGACCAGCTGCCACATGCACACCTACACTTCGGGCTGCTCAGGTCCGAGGCCAGGAGGCTGCTAAAGGCTGCCAGCTTGTGGTGTGTCTGTGAGCTCCACACACAAACCCCAAAACTACTGCCTGGGGCTGATCATGGACCACGAGCAGCTTTTGCTGTGGCTTCCCACTCAACTTTTCATTCATCCATCAGTAGTGTCTTGGTATTGTTTTCCCTGACTCCTGATACTGTGGCAGGGTCAGAAATTCCACAGCACAGAGCCACAGTTTCCAAGTTCTCTCAATTTACCAGCCCCATTTCCTCCACACAGGAGCTCACAGCTCACTGTCACTTTTTTTGATCACGTAGCCCTTAGAAGTAGTTCACAAGCCAGACAGAACGCTATCAACAGAACTCTAAAAAACATGAAAAGTAGCTATGTCTTTTCTACTCTTAGTTATTCTCAAAGTCTGCCAAGAATGAAGTCCAGCAGCACTTAGGTTTTTCTTCAAATGTTATTTCCTAAATACTTAGAATAAATTTTTAGATGGCTAAATCCTCCAGATGATGTTATCACCATAGCAGGCAAACCAGATTACACGTTCTCTCCCTCAGGAAAGGCTAAAGCTGCTGCACAGACAATCTGCCACAAGGCTTTTCTTCTGAGCAGTTTGGGAATCAGGTACTCCCAGCAATGCAGAAATCAGGTGAGTACAGCTGGAGCTGCACAGATCCCTGCCTCACATGCTACAGCTCTCTGGCTCACAGGTCACATTCAAGCTGTGTCTCTGTGTCTTTTCTCAGACCTGCAGGATTGGACAGCTTTAGGTCTCACAGATCTTTTCTCATCCATTTGCATTCCTATATAGTGTTCCTGTTTTCCTATATAGCAATCATTTCCTAGCTCCATCTCCATATTTTCCTTGTAAAGCAATAAAGCAAAACAGTTGCAATTCTATTCTAAATTTTACATGGTCAAAACAAAACATTATTCACATGAACGACTTCAAAAATATATTATCCATTCTTTATTTTTACTGTGTTAACAGCTTCAGTCATTCTTAAAACAGAGAACAAGCTCCTCAGCTCCCAATATACATTTTGAAATGACCTGTAACTGGGAAACAATGAAATACGTAACAGCAATACCACACTTAATCAGAAATATTTTTCAATGTGACTAAACCATTTATTCATCCTTTTATTATCCAACAAATCCTTTCATGATCCTCTTGTACTCTAACCTTTCACAGACTTCAAGATTGCACATCCTGTCTTAAAACAGGACTCTTTTTAAACCCGATTTTGCTTTCTTATCATTCACAGAATCTTAATGCAAAGTGCACACCTCTGCTCAGAAGCAACAGTGCCAAGGAAAGCTTCTAGGTTTTACAAATTTTAAAATAATAGCTTAAAATTCCTATCTTTAACTTGGTTTTCACACAAAACTCTCCTCCATAAGAGCTCCCCAAAACTGCACTGAACAGCTACAAATTGTTTAACAAATACATAAAGCTCTTTACCTGTTACCACAGTGATTTCCACCCCATGCTACCTCCCCTTAAGGGTGAAGTTTGACCATTCAGGAATCATTCTGGGAAAGGCCCAACATGTCGAATGCTATCAAGATAAAGATCAAGAAAAATGCCTATGCTTTTCAAAGTTTAGAGAGCAAAAGTATGTATTAATTGGACAAGGAAAAGAATTGGTTTAGTTAGCAGAAGTGTGTGGTCAGCAGAAGCCTAGGTAGAGGTAAATTTCAGTATCTAGAAAACAAGTGCCTGTGTTGCTTTGTGTGAATTCCTTTAGCACAGAAAAGCCAGCACAGAGAAAAACACACCCAGCATCTTACAGAGGTGTGACAGCACAGTCAGTACAGGACAAGGGCAACGATGTTAACCAGGGGAAGAGATGCAAACAGCCTGGAAGCAGTAATTTATGTTTCATGAAACAGCAAAGGGAAAGCCAATACAATTCTGAGGCTGCTTGTCCTTGAGCAGTACAGACTGCAATAATGGAAGAGCTGATGACAAGATGCAGCTGGACATGCAGGTGGCAGCATGGAAAGCATTGATCTGAGAGATGAGCTGCATCCACAGGAGAAGATCACTCCTCTGGCCCATGAGTCAGAGCCACGTGCTGGACAGAAATAGATACAACTGAGATCCACTGGGTCATCAACACGGATGCAGAGGGATGATTGTGAATTGCCGAAAACAAGCCAGAGAATTGCGCTGACAAGTGATGGTGAGAAGCTGGGAGGATGAAGAAGGAGCATAGACAAGAGAGGAGGGAAAACCCAAGTATGAAAAGAAGGAAGGAAGGTGAAAAGGCCTGGAAATGACAAACACCTGCAGAGTCTGAAACCAAAACAGGAAATAAGGAAAGCCTCAGGGGAGCAGTCATGGGGAAAACACAAAGATATTGAGGTCTCTGTGAGGTATTCAAGGGACTGAGGCATGTAGGAGGTGCCAGGTAGACAGCTGGTATTTAGATGGAGTTCCAGAAAGCAGGATAAGATAGCAGTGGCAGGAGGAGGCATGACACATGGCAGGAGTCAGACACACACAGCAGTATGTCACAGGAAAGGAATGGGTGGTGCAGGGATGCAGAATATGGATTGGGCTTAGTGGCAGCAGGTAAGCCTAATGAGAAAAAGGGAAGAGCAGCTGAGGAGAAGGCAATCATCATTGAGAACAAGAATGTTGCAAGAGGAAAGGGTTCAGGAAAGAGCAAGAGATGATCTAGTAAAAAAATATCACAATTCACTTAGCAGCAGTTCCATCTGTCCAACTGCAGTGCCAGGGTATGGACTCTGCCACAGGGACTGACCAGGAGGGCTTGTGGAACACTTGGGAGAGATTTACTGCCTGCTAGGAAAGCACTGTCTGCACTCAAGGAGTGGCTGACACCTTCCTCTCACATTTTCATCCTGTGCTTTTTAAGTGACTTGCAGCTGGAGCAGCCTTGGTTTCCAAAGAAATCGTTTCTGGAGGAACATGTACACATTCAGGGACAGCCCTGCACACACAGCTGTGGCAACATCTTGGAAAACAGGTGTTGCCAGGCTATACAAGGAATTTCTGAGGTGTGCTTTTAAGAACTGAACTCAAACTAGGCTCAGAAAAATCTTAATCCACAGTGAAAATACCATTGTGAGATACTTGTCAAGTATGTTCCTTATATTTCAAAATTCAAATTATTATTTATGGTCTTGTAAGGAAGGTTGTTTTTTGTCTTCAAATAAGAACCAAAACTTAAAAATACACACAACACTTTATCCAAGTAATCCAGAGAGTAGATTTCTTAATTTAAAGTATTGGACTATGAAAAAATAGTACCTCCAAAGTATGAAAGCAGTGTACAAAAATACAGAAAAACATAAAAATCTTTAATAAAAATAGTAAAGTCTTCAGATTAACTTGATCTCTTGATGTGCTTTGCCATAATAACCAAAAATGAAACAGCAGAGTCCCTTAAAGCCCAAACAGAATCTGAGTTACAAAATAACTTTAAATTCTTACCAATTTGCAACATGAGAGAAAGTGTTATTTTAAGGTGCAGGCACAGATTCTGTGTGATAAGAAGTTACCTTACAGCCTAAAGATCAGGTATTTATTGCAAGTCTTTGGGCAGGCATTTTCACCCTACCATAAAAACAAGGCAATATTAAATAGGTAAAAGAAGTAGCTCACATTTATATGAGACAAGAGCTTTCATATATGTGAGCAGGTCACAGGCACCTCAGCTTACTTTGAGGACATGCTTCATGCCAAAGCCCTTTGCAATCACATTTGAAGAAACCTTCTCTTGTAGCTGACCCATCATAGATTGCAAAACTGTATTAGAGAGTTCACTTTGCTGAAGCTGAGAACTGTGGGGCATTCCACAAGGATTAATTGCCACAAGTGCTCAAAATACAGTCCCCAAAGAAGACTGAGTAATTGAACCATGCACATTTATGATGCCTATGCTGAACCTTTCCTGGAGGTGCCAGTGAAAATTTTAAGAAAAAACTGTCTAGATGAAGCATTCTCAATATTCAGGTTTGGGTTTTAAGAAGTACTGCATAAAGATCAGTTACATGGCTCATCCACAGACATCCTTTAATGCAGTTTTTCAGTCTTCTGCTGAAAAATAATCTTCATCTCTCACTTCTCTGTACTGCATTGAGGCCTCCCCCTCTGGTTCAAACCTGAGCATTTTTATATTCAGTCTCTCTGCAAGCTTCTGTGCTGCAAGCTTGGCTTGCATTTCCTATGTCAGGAAAAAAAAAAAAAGACACAGATTAGAAAATGTGTTCATTTGTCATTCTCATTAATAAATGAATACACTAAAATATAAAACTAACATCATAGTATCAGTAATTCCAGTGTGGGCTTAACTATAGTAACTAGAAAAGAAATTTCATGTTTCTTTTCACACTTATACATAACTATGCTCTTAGTATTTGACTCTTTTTAATAAGGGCTTAAATTCTCCACGTGGCAGCCCCCACCTGTGATAGAGTAAAGCCAGTTTTACAAAAACACTTCTACAATAGTGTCTAATTTAACCATTAGCCTAACACTACCTGGAAAGTCAAAATCCATTATAACAGAATTTGAAGAACTTCAGAACCTGTATTCTTCAGACCCAGCATAAAAAAAGGCAAATGTAGATACCTGGATATTTTAACAATAACAAATACTGCTAGGACTTTATTTATGCAAGGGACAAAAACTCTTTCATGAAGAATAAATAAGTGCAATAAGGTCAGCATGTCAACACACAGAGGTTGTGTTTAATGTAGGACTAATACTTTCAGAGGCCAATATATTATTAAAAGAACCAAATACAAGACAAAGTGCCTTTCCTCAAAATCTGCCCATCTCAATTCACCATCATGAAAAAGATCCCTCTATCTTTTCTTTTTTGGGAGTGATCCTGATTACATAGTTTTTAGACCAAACAGTAAATTTATACCTCATAAGCTTCTTTTTGCTGTATCTGAATTGCTATGGATTCCTCTAAGGATAACAGCTTAGCAGGGGAGTGGTGAAGTGGTGGCAGTCGAGCTGCTGTGATGTCATCCAAATGTTTCTTATCTCTGAGTCGTCTCTCTTCTGGAGGAACTGGGGAGCCAAATCCCCCGGGTGATCGACTGGATGAGGAACCATGAGATGATCCACTCTGCTCTCCTGATAGTCTGGAAGACACAAAACACCTATGCTGTGACCCAAATTTGTATCACAAGGTTAAAAAACTCCAGTTTCAAAACTTATTTTTAATATGTAAGAGTTGGAAATAAATCTGAAGTATTATGAAAACACAGAGAAAAAGTAAACAGCACTCAGAAAAAACAGAAGTATTTCTCCGCAGAGAGACGATATCACAAGTTACTCCTGACTGAACCAAACTGATTTCCTGATTTATTAGCAAACTGAAGTAGCAATGGTTTGGGAGTCACACAAGGTACAGACTACTACCAGAACAGACAACATAAACTGTAATTTTCCTAAAAGTGCAGATAAAACAAAAGGCTTCCAGCTATTAAAGTTCTATATGTTCTAGAACTGGTCCAAAAGTTTTGCCAATTTAGTAATTTTGCACCTTAGGCTATTAAATTCTATGATGATTCATGACAATTGTTTCAAATGGGTAGAATTAAACACTGCTTTGATTAAACCAGTACTGAGATTCTGTGGCATTTAAAGCTAAAGAGCCAATATATGAACCTTGTGTGTCATGAGACTTTAAATCTCTTCAATCAACACTAGAAAATAAAGCCATCACGCTAGTTTGGTAGCATTTCCAATTTTATGCACATCAAGCATCTCACAAAAGGTTTTTCTGTGTCATGATACTTACACATTTGTTTTAAATTTGGGTTTTTTTATGACTGGATTCTTGGCTCTGGCCTCTAGAACTTCAATATAATGTGGTGTCTTGGGATGCTGGCTTCCAAATACATTGCCCTTATGTTTTGCCACATCCTGCTCTTTTTCCGATATTTTTTCACTATTTTCCCCATCTGCAATTGTAACTCTTTGAAAGGCATCAACCAAGGCTTCTTTACTATTGTCCAAAGCAGCTGTACTTTCTGTACCACCCTCAGTATTGCTCTGGGAGGCTTGATGATCATTGTCCAGGTGATTGCTTGTGGCTGACTTGGAGACAACATCACAGAAACTATTCTGATCCTTTGTAGCAGTCTTTACTTTATTATTTTTCCTCTGAGTCCTTTGATTTTCCAAAGCTGTATTTGTGGCATCTTCTTCAATACATTCTGCCTCCTGCCTTTCAGCAGAAATATCAGAAATGTCTTTAATATTAGAGTTTTCATTAATGACTGAGGAATCTGCACTGTTCACTGCATTCTCAGTTAGGACAACTTCCTGTTTGCTTGCATTAATCTCCTCCTGTTTTGCCTGAAACTCCAACCTGACAGCAGATAACAGCTCAGTTGTCCTGGCTACTTCTTCCTCTTGGAAAATGGCAAGCTTCAGCTTTTCAGCAAAATCAGAGATCTTCTTACCCTTATCTGGAAGCCTAGCAATGAACTTCCTAAAACAAAGAAACAAACAGACAAAGATTATTATAAGCAATCCTATTTCAACCTGAGATACAGAAGTTTTATTAGAACAGGTAATGGGACAGGTTTCACATTGCAACATCAGCTGCCTATTTACATACTAAGCTTCTGAAACACGATGAGATGCAAAGCACTTGCAGCACAGCACTAACTACGTGCTGTCAGTGAAATATACGAGTCATTGAATGGTCCGGGTGGCAACTGACCTTAGAGATCACCTCGTTCCACCCCCTGCCACGGGCGGGGCCACCTTGCTCAGAGCCCCATCCAACCCTGAGCACTGCCAGGCATGGGGCAGCCACAGCTTCTGTCCCAGTGCCTCACCACCCGCACAGAAAATAATTTATTCTTTCTGCATCTAATCTAAACCCACTCTCTTTCACTTTGAACCCGTTCCCTCCTTGTCCGTCACTGCATACTCTTGCAAATACTTTTGCCCCACCGTTCCTGTAAGTTCCGCTCAGGTTCTGGAAGGCCACAATTAAGTTACCCCAAACCCTTTTCTGTTTCAGGCTGAACAATCCCAATTCTCTCACGCTTTCCTCACAGGACGGGTGTCCATCCCTGTGCCCGAGGCAGCAGAGCCACACGGACACGTACAGCCCGAGCGCTGCCCCGCATCCCCAGCCGCTGGAGCCCGGGGGGACCCGCGCCCTCGCCGGCCCCGCAGGCGCTGAACGGGAGCGTGCGGTTCGTTCTCTGCCGCCTGCGCGGGGACGGGCGAAGCCAGCAGGAAGCCCGGCCCGCTCCTCGGCACCCGCGCTCCTCACCGGTCGGCCAGCAGCCGCTCCTGCCGCCTCAGCATCTCGCGGAGCTCGGGCAGCGCCCGCCCGCGCAGCCCCGGAGCCGCCGCCATGGGCACCCGGCAGCGCCCCGCGGGCCGCCATCTTGCCGGAAGCGACGGCGCGGCGGCAGGGCCCGACTTGCTCGGATCGCGAACGGCGGCACGGATCCCGCCCGGATCCGCAGCCCGAGCGGCGGCGGGACGGCCCTGAGGGAGGCCGGGCTGCGGGACGGGGCCCGCTCAGCCCCGCGCTGCGGACTTGCCTTCATCGTCCGAGAATTGCAACAACAGCTGGGAAAGCTGCGGTTTGTGCCCTGTACGGCACCCGTCACACGTGCGGAGCAGCGCTGAACGGCTGTGGGTTTGAGAGAAATTTGACGCCTTGTAGCAGTTCTTTGGGTCAGCACTTCAGCATACTCTGACTTTCCCCCTCCCCAGACACCAATCTAGTATTCTGTCTAAGTTTTTCGACATCTTTTGTTTATGGAAATTATTAAGCAAAGTCTGAAAAACATTTTTTTCCCCCTCAAAATTCTGGGATTTTCTGCTATCGTTTTTGGCCCATGCATAACTTTAAAATCCAGGGGTTCATCTTTCCTTGCCTATATAGTTTCCTATATATAGTTAGTTTCCTGTAGTTATGCTACATTTACTATATTTTAAAATCCAAGTTCTCTTTCTTGTGAAATACGAATGTTTCAATGGATATGCTCCAGCCACATTTTTTAAGTGAACAGCTAGAAAAATTTTACTGGAGGGTCTCAGGTGCCTGACGCGGTGCGCGTTCGTGCCGCTGCGGGCGGGTCCGGCTGCGGGAGGCTCCCGGGAGGCCGCGGCCTGCCAGGAACAATTCCAAACTGCCCAGGGCTGCGGGCTGAGGGCAGCGCTGACTCCAGAGCTCCTGAGCTGCACACGGGTAGCAGCAGTTAGTGAATGGCGATTCCCAGGTGGCAGCTGGCAGCTTTTTTAAGTTGATCCCGGTGGAGGTTTCTCGATCCGAGCACAAGTGAGAGGCAGTTTGTCAGGGACAGTTAAAGCCGTTGTTCTACGAGCAGGATGAAGGCAGGGCCGAGCCGGGGAAGGAAGCGCCCTAAAATATCCGCCTGCGCCTTTGTTTGCGCAGCTGGAAGGCCGAGGGAAAGGCTGAGGGCCGGGGGAAATGAGATTAATCAAGTAGGCAGCTACCCATGGAAAAAATACCACAGTCAGGGTGAGAAAACCTGTCCAGTGACTACTTGAAGAGACCATTTCACTGTCATGCACTACCTGGATCATGTATGGAAAATCCCTTGGGGGAGTTTTGCCGAAGAGTTCAGGGAAATCACTTGAGTTTTTTTCACCGGGAGATCCCCGCAGTTACAGGACACAAGTTCTTTGAATTGCTGCCTCTGTTATGCAGGTGTAAGTCATGCATTTATGTCACATTTTCACATCTTGCAAGGAGGAACACTTGGTCCTGCAGATAGGAGTGGGAGCACTGGACATGGAAACCACTGCTGCCAGCAGGGAAATGAGAATCTAGGAGGAATAATCTCATGCTCTCACAAAATGTTCAGCTGCTTTATGACGTGTACAGAAAAGCAATGCCAGTATTTACAGTGGGTTTAATTTATGTGTTAAACTGCATAAACACAGAAAAAAGTAGAGCAAAAAATGAAGATAATGGCTTCTAAGAATCACAGTTGATCATTCTGTACCTTGGAATACTGTTCACTAGGTCTGTATTTGTCCAAGTTCACTGGGAAGGAATATTGGGAATGTTACATTTTGGAGTAACATTGTCTGTTTACAGGTAACCCACAGTCCCGGAATGATGAACATAGAACTGAAATTTGGAAGGTGCTGGAACAAATATATTCTTAGTTGTGAACTGGTGGGCAGCATCTAGATGCAATGCAACTGAGACAGCATCAACTTTGGTAGAAGGAAATACAGATTTAGTAATTTAGTATTATTTCTACAAGAAAAGTTGTTTTCCGCTTTCTTCAACTTTATAAAATGTTACTTCTTTTCACTAGGAAAAGGAGCAAAAGAAACTAATTTAGATTGTAAGGTTTGTTTTTTTTAGGGTGAACTACCTTTAGTTTCTCTGCTCAGAAATACTGAGGAGCAGGAGTAGAGGAAACAAGCTACACATACAATGTAAATCACCCCCAAAATAACAAGAAAAAATTGTATGACTATTTGGAAGAATTTTTATTTCATTTAGGAAAAAAACCTGCTTTCTTACCAGCATGATGCACCTTTGTAATAGTCGATTTTATTTTCCTTATAAAAACAACTCCTCCCCTTAACCTTATTTCTCAAAAAAAAGCCCTAAACACTTTAAAAGCCAATCTGTATGTATTTATACGTGTCATGACAAACCAGTGACACTGTGATTGTCATGTTTGCACGACCTCTTCTTGGTTGACACATAGATTGCTTTATTTTTATAGTCTTAAAAATAAATCTCTATTTGATTTTTAGTAAACTTTTATAGTAAGTGGATATAAACTGTAAATAAAGATGGGCCACAGCTATTCCAGTCTCACCCCGCTGAAGCCTGGAGAGCATCGTCCCAGATGGATTCAGATGTTATCTGGAGGAGCTGAAGCTGTTGAGGTTTTTCCCAAGAGTTGTGCTGCCCAGTTTTTATTTATCCTGTGCAAGTCAATAGTTTTTTATTTCATGAAAGAGATCATCTACTTTTGTGACTTGGCTTTGAGAAAGTCTTTAGCCAGGGAGTGCCTTCCTGTTCTCAAGAGCCCGTCTGCCAAAGGAAACACTGACAAGAACATCGAGGCACCGCAGGAGCCGCTTTCCATTCCCACATGTTTGGAACAAACAAGGTTATGAACAGTAAGAGTCTGCAACATTTTAAGGTAGGTTTATTTCTAAAAGACTGTTGACACAACAGAAGAACAAGTTTAAATACAGTGTTTATTGCAATTTATCCTTTTCATGTCCTGCATACCGGATGTATTAAAAGCATACAATGTAATACATTATTTGTACAGCATATATGAAAAGTGTATCCCAAAATACTTTCCAGAGTATCTGGAATAAATCACAAAAGAATACTTATCATGGTACAAATGTAGTCATACAATTGACTTACATTTAGTGTACTTTCTGAGACCTTCCTATATGGCTTTTATTGCTGTTTGCAGAAATTTTACTAGTTTCTAATGTGATAGTACTAATTAACTCAGTCTCAAATTGAGAAAATTTATACAGAAGTGTTACAGTCTGTTCAGTCAGGTTTGTTATTATCTATGCTAATTTACATTACTGCTCATTTGACTGGAAAGCTCTACATTTTCATGTAACACAATGATATAAATACAGTTCCTCTCCTGTTCTTTACAGTTACCACATTTAGACCAGTAGTCCAATTAAGTGATGGTCACCAGTTCACTGCATGTCCAAATGCTCTTAAAATACAGCTTCAATTCCAGTCCTTACTTGGTTTAGAAAAAAATACCGTATTTCACCAAACATTCAAGATAAAATTTACACAAAACACCTTTACAGTAAAAACTTAAGGCCTTGCTGCATTCCTGGTAAAGTCTTGAGCAGATTATCATAATGTTGCAAGTCTCAGAGTTAAAACAACTTGCAGCATTTTCAGGAGATCCTCAGGACTATATTAAAAGTAGAATGAACTTCCTTTGAGTCTGTGTCAGAACAGCATTTTGATACTTACCCTGCCCTCTACTATCATTCATTGAGCACCTCACAGTCATCAGGTTCTGTTTTCTGAATTCTGGCCAAAATCAGAGGGGTAAGGGATTTTCACTTTTTGAAACTTGTCAGTTAATGTCTTTTACAACAACACACATTTCCTTTTATCTAAAAATACCACCTTCATCCCATTCATCTTAAGTTTGAAGGTGGTTTTCAGAAACCATGGCTCAGAATTCAAGTCCTGAATTACAGAGGGACTGTTTGGGCACAGAAATACTAAGAGACATTCTGTAAGACCTAAACCTGCGTCTCTAATGGACATTAATATGCCTGCTGGGATTGGTTTTTAGTGTCTTTCTCTTCAAAAACAGACACTGTCCAAATATTTGCTGTTATCAGCCACTAGATGGAGATAAGATTTCACAGGTACAAAGCTTATCCCTGAAATCAGTTATCACTCATCTTCTTGTGCATCCAATATGAGGTCAGCATTATTATTTTAAGTACAACTCTAGTAAGTGTACTTGATTTGAATAGACTGGACTGAATTGCATTAGGCTGGAGATAAAAGCAATCCCTTTTTGAAGCTCTGTGGCAAGGTGAGCACCTCCTGGGATTGACACTGCATATAACAATATTGATCATACAGAACCTAAGGTGTTTGTTTTCTGTTGCAGGTACTGTAATTAAAAAAAAAGTCCTTCATTCATGTTAATAGAATTAAAATAAAATACTTCTAATTCATTTTAAATTCACTGAGAGTGGAAGATCAAAACAAGATGTAAAGAATACCCTATATATATATATATATATATATATATATTTAAATTAGTTCAGTACTAGATACAGTCATTCCTGCTGCTACTTTGAAGCCAAAGGTAAGATTTTAAGTGCTTTGGGCAAAAAATAATAGTACTCAAAACCCCAAATCCTGATTCAGGATTGCTATTCCTGTTGGAATTCAAAGGACTGCTGCAGGTTGCAGTAAGCAAACTTTTGTTTAATGAAAACTCCTTTCTGAAATGGAAAAGTAAATAAATAAAGTATTAGAGATTTTCCTACACAATTTCTACTGAATGTGTCAACCATGGTCACTCTGTCCCATAACTGAGGAAGTGCAAACCAGTGCCTCAGCCCAACAAAGCAAATTCCATTATAAACTGCTCTATCCTTTACTGTTCTGAGCAGCAAACACAATATTCATCTGCCATGTGTTGAGGGAATTGTTTTCAACAGCCAGGTTCAGCTCTCCTTCCCAGACAGAGTGCTGGGTACAAAAGAGCTGCTCACAGGTGAAGAGAGCCCTCAACGGCACCAGGTCTGTGGGACAGGTGTGAGCCACCCTCAGTTTGGGCAGATTCGGAGCTTCCACACTAATTCCCTCTGCCAGCACAGCTCCAGTAGTATTGACAACAGAATATATTAGAGCTTCATCACACAAACAGAATTACAAAACAATTGAAGAAAAAAACCAACTGTACAGCTGTGAAAGTCCCTCTACAGACATTTGAAATGACACATTGCACTAGACAGCTTCTAAAGAAGCGATATTGCCTGAATGCTGCTTCACTCACCCTGCTGCTTCCCTATCCCCTCACAGTCAACATCAGTAGTAACTTCAGGTATAAAGTTACTGAAGAACTGCTTTCAGGATAAATTTAGCAAGACTCCATGCTGCTGCTCTTCTCTATGAATTGATAAAAATTTATCTAACCAAGCTGCAAAGGCGCAAGATATCTGCTCATATTTAGAAAGCTTGATGAGTTGAATGCTCAGGATGTACTGCTCTTTGTGCTAAATTCCAGCACTCTCTTGAACGGGGTGTACGTCCTCACCGGCCTCGGACTTTCAGGAGATCTGTTCTCAGTGCTTGTGCTGTTCAGGAGACAAGAGAAAGCTTGAAGAGTTAAGGTCAGAGTATCACACAGCTGGGCTCATAATGCCATGGCAATGAACTTGTGCCCTTGTGTTTGTATTGACAGGCTAAAATAAAACTTATCAGTGCATTTGGTATGTTCCATATTTCTTTCCTATAATGCCACAAAGAATATTTGATAAAAAAAAAATTATTAGGACTAAGAGTCCTGCAACAAAAAAAGATAGCAATATTGCATTTAAGAACACAATTAATCATTAGGAGTAATTCCATGAAATCTAAACTGCACAGAAATGCATTCCTGCATAGAGATAAATCTCAAAAAGAGGAAAAATATCAGATAAGTAGGGGCTGTGCTTACATACAGAGGGGCCCAAGAGAGGGCAACAAAGATAGGTTTCTGCTGAGAACCTGAGTGAAAAAACATGGTATTTAAGGTTCCAGAACACATGCCATTAAAATATGGTCTAGGCAGAACTGTAAAATGAGTGTATTTTTAAATTATGAAGGAAATTTTAGCTTGCTTGCTGATTTGGTATGCTAATTTGCATTCCTCAAACTAAACCATTCAGTTGCAGGGTGGTTACAATGACCAAATTTACTTGTCAATAAAAGTAACTTGGTAATAAAAGTAACTCAAAGTGATCCTCCTTATTTTACTGGTTAGTTTCCTGTTTTGCCCTTCCCTGTGGAGACTTGTAGGAAAAACTGAAGTGCAAGTGAAGAGCCCTGCTCCCAGGGCTCAGTGCCCTGCTAAAGGCTCAGGGCAGAAAAAGGAGGGGAGAAGGGGAGGCACCACGCCCGAGCTTCCCAAAGCCAGGCTCCAGAGCCACTGGCACCACTGAGCAGCAGCACTGTGTCACAGCACTGCTTACCTGGCAGTCCTCCACCCTGGGCCAGGAGATGTCCAGAACTACTGCAGGCCTCCCCTGTTGGTGTTATCTGCTCTCCAGTTGTTCTGGTCACACCTCAGGCACAGAGGGTGAATGTGCCCAAAGTCAGCAGTGAGCAGCCTTGGGCCGATCTGCCCTGTGTCTGCTGTGCTGCCAGCAGCCACTCTGCACAAGAACTTCCCACACCTCACAGTCCCCTCTCTGACTTCTCGACTTAAACTGCAGTATTGGCAATAACTACTCCCCAAGAGTTTGCTCTATGTTTGCATCTTCAAGAAAAGAATAAATCCTAAACCATTGAACAAAATCATTGAAGTAAACTGCACCTAGGAGTAAAGTGTTCTTTTAAACTCCACAGTCCACTCAAACTGTTCATTAGCAAAATAGTTTACTCATACAGCATTGATAAGGGGCATTATGAAGAATTTTCCTACAAACAAGCAGAAAAAGTAAATACCTGTATGGAAGATCACATTCTACACCAGTATCCTTGGTTTCTATATTGGTCTTTGGTTGGTTTTCCATTAAGTAGTCCAGTTTATCTTGTAATTCTTTATTCTGGGAAACAGTAATTTTCATCACAAATTTATTTTATTTATGGTAATTAAACAAGGAAATAGAATTGCACATTGCCCTCTCCCTACAAGAAGCAGTGTAAAAATGTGTACTGAAAAAATAACAAAATCCTTAATTCTGGAAGGAATATGAATTAAACCAATAGTATTACTCAGAAGCTTCTGGTTTAAGTTATTATTAAACCATTATAAAATTGTAAGTTAAGAAACTTAGTGTGAATATTGAGACTTTATTTCATACATTCCTGACTGTATGATTGGTGTCATAAGTTTAATTTCCATTTGAAGAACAGCAAATACATATAGTAGTTATACATCCAGATAGCACTGGATGGTATTGGCACAAATTTAATTTGGTTTCATAAAATAATCACAATAATGTAAACTCAAAAGGTAATGCCTTACCTCACATTCTAAGAAAGAGATTTTGTCTAAAAGCTGTATTATAAATAATTCCTTTTCTTTCACTTTCTTCCTTAGCATTTCAATCTATGAAGAAAAACAAAGCCATTTAGTCTGATGGGTTTGGGAAAAGGAAGAAAACAATCTAGGTATCACAGGAAGAAAATGTGTTTAATATTATTGTTCAGAGGAAACAGAATACCTGTAAGTATTCACAAACTGCTTTTATCCCTGAATTACCCACCAAATTGAGTGGACTTTTACTAAAGTGAATTCATTTTGCAGAACAGCTAAACTGAAATCGGGGAACACTCAGAACACATTCATTTTTTTTCTGGCAGTCATTTCAAGAATGACCATTTATGAATACTTTGGTCATACTTTCCATGCATTCTCACCAGTCACTTTTTAACTCTGTATATGAAAATCAAAGCTGTGAAAGAGCACTAACATCCCCTTCAAAACCACCAGTGTAAAATTTTTCTGGAAACAGTGATTAGTAGCAATATCCCATCCTGCTAAAAGAGAAAGATAAAATACTCAAGGCATAATAAAGAAAATAACAGCAGTACTATCACCCTCGCAAAATTTACTGCTAGATATTATAAAATATTTTTAAAACCCCATAAGAACTGTGGAAAAAAAGTGAAGCAAAACAAATACACATATTGAACTGAAAAATGAAAAGTTGTAACACCAACTGAACTGTAATTCAGTCTCCATGACTTTCAGGTATCACATGTCACTGACACAATAATCAGTTGTTACTTGGAAAAGCTAAAACATAAATGCCATACAGTGTTTTCAGCTGAACAGTTACAGAATACTGGAGTGCTATCATCATCCATCTCAAAATCAGGTATTTCCTTTTTTTCCTCTTTTAAAGACCATGTAAAAACTACCCATGTCATCTAAAGCTATTATCATTTAGTTTCCAACTCACAGAAGCACAAAGCTTGCAGCATTTTCAGAAAATCTTAGAATATACCTTGATCTTCATATTTAATTACAACTTTGTTTAACAGTATGACTGAATTAAGTCAGTTATGTCTTCCCTGGTTCAATAGCTTCAGTCTTGCCAATAAACTCCACTTTAAAAAAGATAAACTGTTCTCTTAGGACTTTCAAGTAGATCTTTTCTATTAATATTCTGTTCTCCTACTATGCATATAAGGAAATAAATAATCAGTGCCACACAAAGAAGCCCAAAGCCAAGCACAGCTGTGTGATCAGACTGACACACAGCCATTCTTCCTTGTTATTGAAAATAATGAACTCTATCAGATGCCTAGGCTGGTTTTTTACATCAAACACAAAATATTTCTGTTTCCAAATAAGTGACCAAATAATCTGTCATCCAAAAGCAGGACCAAACTCTTGTGTTTCACAGGCATTTTCCTTAACTTATATTGAATCTATAATAAAAAAGATCCTAAGACATGAAATAAATTTACAGTAACCATTATGTTCACCAAGTATCATGTACAAATAGATTTTGTGTGAGTTAAAGTTCTGCTTATTTTTCACATTGGCTACAGAAAGACAGCTCTCTGTAGATGTTTTTATTTTAATTAGAATAGTTTGAAGGTGAGGATGAGCATGGACACCTTAAAATCTAACAGAGAATGCAAAAAGGAAGACTTTGACAAGCAGCTTCCTCCCCTTCCCAAACACAGAACTGAAAAAAGACATTTTGTATTTTATTGAGGACGCTCTAGGGAGCAGCAGACTGAAGCATACACAGCAGTACCTCCAGCCTCTCTGTGACAGGTTTACATAGCACCAGTCAGAACCCATTAAAACCATGCCCTTGCCTCAGAATTACACCAGATTTTTAAATCCTGCCTTCTTTTCTGCAGAGAATATGGTACTATATCATCACAAGCTCCGTGTCCCAATCCAGCAGTCAAACAGAATGGTTAGAGCAAGGCAATAGTTAGACCATGCAGGTTACAGAATGATCAGGCTGGGAATTGTGTAACCTATATAAAACCTTTTGGTGGATCTTTAAACATTAGGAGCTCACACACAGCCACACACCCCAAATACATTTCAGGAGAAATAAATACAGCAGTGTGGCTGCATTTGAGGTGATAAAATGAGAGGCTCTTTCAGCACCAGGAAAAACATCCTGCAGTCCTGCTCCCTGGATGCAGCAGAGCACCCTGTGAGGCCACTGCAGAAAGAAGTGCAGTGAAGGAAAGCAGGGTCAGAATGGAGCAGGAATGCTGCACCCCCAGACACACAGCCAAACAGCTGCCTCAGCAGCTACTGCAGTCCAAGGGCAGAACAAGTGGCCTGACACAGATAACACAGCGCAGCACAGTAATTTACTATAAAAATAAGTTTATTTACTGAATAAGGACTTGAGTATGCCATCTTATGCCATTAACACCTGTAATGAAAACCTGATTCAACTGATCCTTGAGAGGGTATTTCACAGGAAACCAGCAAAACCAGGAATAACTCTAAGAGATTATATTAATATATTACGATATTAAATTTTAAACCCACAAATCTACATCTTGAGACTTTGTTTCTAGAAGCTGCATAAAGCAGGAAAACAACTAGCAGGTGACAGAGCAATAGATTTTGACTTTGGGTTGAATACAATGTAAGGAGGAGAAAAGGAGAAGTGAGATGGATCAAACACAACTCCAGGCCTGAGTGGTGGCCAGAATAGCCTGGTCAGAATGGTCAGAAACAAATCAGTGCAAGACAAAAACTCAAATTCCAGGAGCTGACTCTTGTATCCGAGCAATTTCTGGACTGACTCCAGAATAAAATGATCATCAGGATGTTCCTGTGTTTTCTTTGGTCAATGCCTACAGCCTATAATCCACCTCATCCTTGCTGTGTCTGCAGACCTCAGAATTTCTGCTCAGTGAACTCAGCAACTTGCTCCCAAACCTGGCTTCTGCACAACTACCCTCTCAGATTTCTTCATAATTTTCTGCAAGCACTATTCAGGTACATCCTTCAGGCTCTCTCTTCCAACCTTCTCCACAGATGTCCAGACAGACTTTCCCTAGCACTTAATTCTTGACCTGATTTACATTGTAAAGACTCCACATTTCTACCTGTATTTATATAACCTTCACATCCACATTAAGCACTCAAACAAAACTGGCAACCTACTTAGATGTATCAGTTCCATTAATGACCCACTCATTACTTTCAAAGTAATAACAGTAATAATGTGACTTTATCAACCCTGGGCCAGACAGTCACCCTTCTTCCTACCACTTCCTTCTCTCTTACCTCCCCCAGCCCACTGTATCCATCATTCCTGCTTTCCCTTCTCCAGCTGGGAGATATCTGACTATTCCAAAACTGGGTGGAGAAAAGCCACAAGGCCCAAGCTCCAGTCTGTAATTTATCTAGTGTGCCAGCAACTGAGGGGCATCATGTGCTCTCAGCCCTTCAGCAACCCCACCTCAATCCCTGGCATTTCCCTGCCAGGCAGAGAAAGGGCACCTAATCTCTTCCCATCCTGGCAAGGTCCATGAAGTTCCCTGCCAATGGTGCTGGGTGTGCAGCTTGCATTTCACATGCCCACTGCAATTTTTAATGATCTGAATCAGCACGTAAGGTCCAACATGCAACATGAATCATCCTGAATTTATCCACTGACTCAGGATTAATATGGTCATGAACTTCTTTTTAAGATCTCTCGTCCTTGTTTCTGCCCTACTGCTGTTACCACCTCTATACTTTTGCCTCCTTGTGAAACCTTGAGGTCATTTCTCAAACTGCTTCAATCTCCAGATTGTCACTTTATCTTGCTCCATCTCCCAGAAAATTCAATTCTTCTTGTCCATCCCATCAATGAAGATCTCTTTCTTTCTTTCTCACTGCTGCACCTTATAGATTCTCCAAATACCAAACAATTGTCACGGTACTTGAATGGGCTGTGTAAATACTTTCTAGGAGGAGCTCCATTTCTGACTTTTGCCTGCACTACCAAGCAACTAAACTTTGCTTCCCTAAGATGGAAAGTGAGATGTAAGAGTCAACAGCATTAAACTGATCTCATGGACAGAATACCTAAGAACAGTCAAGAGGAGAATCAGAGAATTGCAAGACCTAAAAGGAAGAGTCTCTAAAGAAATGCTGGAGATGTGACTAATGGTATTAGAATGAAAAGTCAACAGAATTACAGAGCTATTAAAGCAGAAGGAAAAAGCATCTGGAGAGAAAACTAGAATTGTATTTAAATGTAGAGCCTTTATAGAGAAAGCCTGAAATAGGAAACAATTTTATTCTGAGTACTCAGACATGGATTTGGAGGCATTAAATTATATCTCCTGGATTGGAACAGATCCAGCTATTAGGGAAACTCAGTCACCATTTACCACTTAACAGTACTATCCATTAGTTTAAAATATTTACCAGAACATAGTTTTAATATACTTAAGTATCATATTATTTAAGTACACTTATATTTTCCTTACTCATCTACAATTAATGGACTAGGCATTAGCAACACTGATACAGAGACATGAACAGACTGATCAGAAATATGACTACACAGGACAAACAGATGTTACACAGCATGCACAAAACAAGACAGACAAGACATTGCAACATTGGCCAGAGCTCTCGGAGGTAATTGCTGTACAAGGACAAGAAGATTTTCCTCAGTCCTGTATTTCTCTGGACCTTAACTGGTATTTATGAGAGGCTACGCAAGAGCTGAAACTTTTTCAGGGAGCATAATACAGTGAATAGGAATGAGCACCTTTGCCTTTTAATCCTCCTTAAATCACATCAGCAATTTATCCATACTTTTTGTATTTTAAAGCTCACATTGCATTTACAGAAAAAGTAACAAGGGACTGATTTAGGTTAACACACCAATGTAGAGACCTTCCTAAATGATTGAGCTCTATGAACACATTATCCAGTGGTTGATGTCCATGTATTGCTAAAGCAGGGGCTGACATGTCCTAATGAGTTACAGACATTGACTCATTGTCTGCACATCAACGCACCTCGTTAAGCACTACCTTAGTAATGGGCAAGTTTCTAATTAATGTCTTGGCCTGGCAATTCCCAGTTGAAAGTGCTGATGTTATGCATATATAAACCCTTCCACCAAACACCAGCAGTGATTCTACTTCTGCCAACAGATAAGCAATGTACTGCTTGCTTGAGTCCACTGAGGAATGCCAAACACTTCTACTGGGAAGGGGGTGAAAGAGGGTGTGCCAAGTTATTCATGTTCTGTCCTTTATCTTCTTCTTCCAAACTCCCAACGTGGGTTTCTCTTTCTAAATTTCTGTTTCATTTTTATGGTAGGTACTATGCAATGCAGATTTTGGTTAAAGAAGTTTGGCATCTGTTGTTGGTAATTCCGACATCTTCTCCTCCTCTGTGCATCTGTGTGGCTTCTTGTACTTTACCTTGAAACTGTTCTTCCATATTAAAAGAGGGGAATTTTGCTATATATCTGAAGTTGGAATGTCTTGATACAGGTATTTTCAGAGGTTTAAGTCTTTTTTTGAAAAATTTCTTCTTTTTATACCCCATTTGTGCAATACAAAGTATCTTCTGTATTTGGGATACCATTTGCTCATTAGCACTTTGTTCTTTCATGCAAGTATCTTCCCCGACAGAACAGGAGACAGCTTCTCCCAGGTGTCTGGTCACCATTTATTATCCAACGAATCTGAGACTAAAGCTGGAGAACAGCTCATGGGCCATGACCTAGAGACAGTTCAATTCAGTAGTTAGGGGAATTTCACATGAAATCTGAGTTCTGTAGACAATGTCTTGGCTTGAAATATATCCTATCATATATCCTTTTTTCTTCAGACCCCTTCAGAATAGCTCCCTGTATCTATCTGCATCAACCCCCCTGCCTTGCTTACAAAATGTAAATGCTGATATGCTGATTTCCTTCCCTCTCCTGCTTCTCAACAATGAAACATTACATATAAAATGAGCTTACTGTGCAATGAAATTGCAATCCATTTCAAAGTGAATTGCATAAATCTCAAAATTAAACCTCTCTTAAATTTCTCCAGGTTTGAAATTAAGATCAAGCCATAAAATAATTATTTTGCTAATTTAAAATCTATGCTTTGTATTTCATTTATCTTACATGAAATTTCCTATAGTGGCACAGACAGGGTGAACTGGTTGACCCATGAGATAGATTCTTAGAAAAGAAGCTTTTATTCCTCTCAGAGAACAAGAGCAATTTCAACCCTGAAGGGAACAGTGTGGTGGTAGCAGCTTCCCATGCCCTCCCATGGTGCCCTGTGCCTGCATCTGCCTGCCCAGTCCCATCCCTGCAGGGGAAACTCCTTAGTGGAAGGGCCTGAAGTCTGTGTGCCTCTGCCTCTCACCTGTGAGTCTCCCTGCAAATTCTTCCTCTCATCAAACTGTCTTTTCCCTGGACTGCCTTTGCAAGTCTCTCTCTGCCCAGCTATACTTTAAGATAGCTACAAAGGCAAGGGCTTTGTATCTGAGCTTTGGGTGACACACTGGCCATCTGTCTCTCCTCACTCATTTTTTGAAAGCCTGCAATGAACAAATAGTATGAGAAAAGGCCTGGGTTTCTAAACACCTGCCAAATGCAAGTCCTGCACTTTTAACTGCCAGCACTGCATTTAAAACCTTCTACACTAAGCTGTGAACAAATAGATTTGTTTAACAAACAAGTTCAACACAGGGATAAATCTGTCAGCCGTACATCATCTGCAATCTCTCTCTAATGAGAACATGAGGCTTTAAGACTATTCAGGATAACTTTCTGCTCAGCTGGTACACTAATGAGCAGCAATTTTTGCTCTCACAGAAAAGAATCCCTATGAGGATGAAAAATGTGTGTGCATGAGAGCTAACACACAGATATTGAAGGTCACCAACTTCAGAAAACTTCCATTTTATTTCTTTGATTTTTTTTCTTCTGAAAGTTATTATCTGTGCTTCTATTTAATTTATGACTTGTTTGACTAAATCAAGTTGAAAAAGGTTCTATTTATGTTTGAGATGGAAGGATTTCTTTTCAGAGGAAAAAAATCAGAAGCTTTTTTTTTTTTCCTAAGGAGTATAAGCACACTGAAGTGTGAGTGTCCTTCTCTGCCTGGGTTCAATTCCCTAGATCACATTACCAGTGCATTCAGTACCAACACGATAAGATCAATGAAGAGGAAGGTGTTAATACTCTTTACCTCCATGGCCTCCTACATTTGGTGCTTCTCTGCCAGCGTCCGCTTTCATGCCTAAATTAGGACTGACCACCACCTCCTAACACATTTTTAAATGCCATCAAAATAGCACCAGAGGTGTTAGAATTGCCTGCTGCATCACAAAACTCCACTAATAAAGCTTCTCTTTCACTTCCTCCTGGCTGCTTGCTGTTCTTTTACAAAATGCCCTGCATCTGTCACTTGCAAACGATCCGTCATCTTTCCCAAAAAGGGATTAAGAGCAATCTATTTTGTAATTTTTTTCAGCCAGGAGATTCATCTCAGTACTTGTCCAATTTTGACAGTTCTCCATATGAGTTTGAAGTACATCTTGTTTATTCAGCATCCCTTTGAAGTGATGTTCATTTCTCCAGTTTCTCTGAGATGTTACCATTTGGAGATGGTAACAGCATAAACTCGTTGTAATTTACACTGGCAGAGTAAACCCCTTATTTATACTTCAGATCTGTGTCCAATATACAAAGATTAATACTAAACAAAGCTCATCTTGTAGTCAAGCAAGTTTAGGCTTTCTCACCTAGAAGCTCATACAGTAGCTCTGTTTCAACTTCAAACATAAGCACTGCTGATAATTTTGACTACTTACTTTCACCTCTCTCCTGAGTTTCCCAGGTTAGCCTGTTCTCACTCTATTGAATGCCACAGAGAAGCTAAGTGTTTCAGAAAGCTAGATTTCTAGCATTTCAATTATTTATTTTTTCTCAATTATTTAAATGCAAATTATCAATATCATTATAATACCCTCATAAACCCTAAGATGGCATGTTATTTTACAGATACCAGCCATGAAAATACTGCAATAGTGAGCAATAGGGCAGGTTTTCATTACACTTTTTTTGATATTCCTTGCCATTACATTCTGTAATCAGTTAAATTTAGTATAGGGAGGATGTGTGTTTAAATATACCCTGATGAACATGGCTTCCGGGACTTAAATAGTAGTGCAATCTTCCCTATTTACTCTAGCAGATATTTTTAGTGCTGCTGCTCACTAGTTTTTAACCTAACTTCAGAACAGAGTCTTCAGATAACATTCCTTCTCAGTATTTTTGTTGCAAATTTTTCAGCTTCTATGGCATAGTTAGCAAGTATTTGCTTAAAATGAGCCAAAAAATACTTATCTAATGTTACATAGAGAAAAGCACTACATACTTGGACAGTTGAGGACATACACTGCTTTTTCTCCTGCCCTGTGGTGAACAGCTACTCTTCTCTACATTATTAAAGTTGCTATTTTTAAGCCTTTAATTAAGAGTCCATTTTAAAACAGGGTGTGCCAACTATATTATGGATATTTTCTCAAGCACAGCACAAACGCAAGCAACAAATAGCACAAAATTGAGAAACAAAGCCCCAAACATTAAATGCCTGATGAATTTGGTACCACCTGATCTGATCAAACCTCTGGTAGAGGAGTCTTTAGCTAGCTCACTAGTGAAAATAGAGATGTAGCTACACAGGTGTTCATGCAGTTCTCAAGGAAGCTGAATTAAAATAAAAATTAAAACACACAGGGACTAAAGGAGAAAGCAAAAATATCTACCCTATGGCTATATGGCAGTCAAGACTGATAGAGGTTTAACAGAATCTGAAAAGCAGGCAGTCAGAGAGCAGTTAGACATGTTTGACAATTAAGTAGTGACTTGGTCACCTAACACTGGTTAAATAGGATAACCAGATGGTCTAGAAGGGCTTTCTGTGTATATGAAGGGATCAGAAAGGTACATTACAAGGAATTAGCAAGCTAAGCTCACCTATGAAATCTAATATTAATGAAACCATAATTATTGGCTCAAGCTTTATATGTGGTTTTATTCCAAAACAAAATATGGAGCTGAAAGGACTTGTTATACCAATGCAGCCCACTAGAGGTCAAGTGACAACCAGGAGTTTAAAATATATTTAGTAATAAAGGACAAAACTTAGGCCGCTGTCCTCATGTATTATAGATTCATTCACATGTATCACAAATCCTTTAGATCTTTTGTTTAGAACCAACAGAAAAAACTCTTAATACAATGTCTGGTGTACAGAGATACAAAACAGATTAAGTAATTGTTCCCATAATCCATTAATTAGATGGACTGGATTATTGGACTGGAGAAATTTTCCTTCATAATATAACATGGTATAAAGACTGCAAATTCAGGTTTAGACCACTTATGATGCTTAAAAACAGTGATAATGGCAAGCTAAACTAAAACCAAACCCTCAAGACTTGATATGTCTGATACAACAGAAGAACTTTAATCCCTCTGTATAAAAGACACTTATTATCATAAGTGACACATCTGATCATACAGAACAACTACATCAGAATCTTATAAAACAAAGCATATGTAAATACATATAAATACAAACTTGACAAAAATGGAACATCTCCATGTCTAATCAGAAATCCTGTAATAGCACACTGTGAATGCAGAAAGAATGTTTTAGATTTGAGTGGTTTCTAAACATTTGATATCTTGAGTGTATGATGTTCAGATACAAATCAAAGGTATCTCGTGAACGCACATCCTCTGTGCAGTAGGAGGCTCATCTAATAGAGCTGTCAGTCAGCTTTGTAAAGCTCCAATCTAAACTTATCCATTTTCCATGTCATTCTTTCCACTTGGAGAAACAGAAATGTTTGCAATTACAGCCTTCTGACTGCAGAACAGTTTCCTGACACATAGGTAGCCTCTAATCTAAAGCATCTATCCAGTAAAATTCCACTTAAAATTTTACAGGAAATGGCAGCAGCTAAAATTATGTCCCCAGACCAGGGTAAGAAGAGATGAGCAGTGAAAAACTGTGCTTGCTCACCTATTTCTGTGAAGAATCACTGTAAACAAACAAAAAGAACCCCAAACAAAATCTCCCAAAACCACAAGAACAAAACAACAAAGATCAGCTTTTGCCTTCCACTTCTGTACAGGAAGGAGACATTTACTGATTAGACTGCATCATATTAGAGGTGCCCTCTGAATGATTCAAATTGAGCTGGAAGTTGTGTCACATTTTCTGAATACCCATGAAGAGATACATAATCAGTGTCAGCCTAAAGATCACAGTATATTACCCACAGCCACTGGATTAAACTGCTTTCATCTACTCTTTCTGCTTCACTGGCTCCAGATGCTTAACTCAACTTCCACAGTAACAAAGGTGGCATAAGGCAACTGCACAAAGAGCACGGTTATCTTTGGATTATGTACTAAAAGAATCAGTGCTCCCCAAAGACTCCAAGTTGTTTTACTACATCTCACCTCCTCGACCATATGCTTGACTTTCTTCTGCTGGCAGTGGACCATGTCATCCAGATGCTTGATCCGCTCTCTCAGGCTGGCTGCTACCTCCTCCAAATGCTGTGACCTGGCAAAACATGCAAGAATCAAGCCTGTAAGTGGGGAGCTATGCAGTATTAGCAGAACAAGAACAACCCCCACAGTCCACCATAAATCAGGACAGGCAAGTCAAATTGCACTGACAGATGTCAAATTGTCCAAAGTACATTTTAATGTGATCTTAGTCCAAGTGGCTGTCTCCACCCAAGTTATCTCACCTTTGTCTTGCATACTGACATGCTTACTCAGAGCCTGAAGTGCTGACAATTAAACAATGTGACAAAACCCATCTCAGTGAAAGGCTTTCAGACAGCTAGATCTTTAGCTTCAGAGAGAAACATTTATCCTGACATACTACTACCTGCAAATATCTTGGAAATGTATGCTAAACAAAAGCCAAGAAGCAGGTCTGCTTTCAGAGCTGTCTTACTGCCGGGGAGCCTTGAGTCAAGAATTTGGCAGAGCTGCCAACAGCAGTAGAATGCTAACTGGAATAGTATTAACTCCTCAACAGTCAGCAGGAATGCTATGAATGGTTTAAATTTGTGCATACAACTCTTCAGATAGATTCTGTATTTCTTCAAATCTGTTTAATACAGGAAGTAAACTCCCACAGAACTCCTGACACAAGTTGGTTTGGCAGCTTGTCAGAAAAGTAGCTGTAGAATATGCAAGGAAACAGGAGTGAAGCTTTTCCATAAGTTTTCGTCTCTTTGGACATGGGAGTCTCCATTGTTATCTGAATGTCCAATTCTTAAAATTTGTCAAAGAAAGCAATCACTTGCTTAAAAAATAAACTGCTGTACTCCTAGGTTCAGGATTGGACAGAATTTGAGAATGGGAGGAGGGGAATCAAAAACAAAAAGGCTTTTTTCATCTTGGTCTGTGCACAGCAGAAAAAAAACTGTAAAAGCTGCAAATAGAAAAACCATTCTAAGACAAAGCAGCAGATGGCAAACTGTAAGACACGATTCCAGTGAATGACTGAATTGTATGCTGCTTCCCCCCAAAAGAGTCTCTATTAACAGTGAAGTACTCTGCAGAAATGTAACTGCAGCACTTTGACAAGGACTCAAGAAATTCAAAGCATTGCTGCAGGTTTTTCAGTTGTGCATATTAAAGTCTGACAAAACTTTTATTTATATTTTGATTGCAATTGTAGCACATATTTTGTAGCTCGTTGGAAGATTCAGGATATCAGTGGAGAAATGAAACAGACATCCTTCCTAAGGTGGAGCTCAAGTGTCTGATAAGGTACAGACAGGCAAGGACAACTTAAGAATAACCCAGCATCATCTAAACACAGATTCATTGCTTGCATGGCATAGATTGCAACTCTAAGTTTGCTTGCATTGCACAAATTTCTGCTTGAACACTGCTTTTACCCCTTTACTGCAGTGTAACTTTTCACACTGAAAAGGATTCACTGAAGCAAGAAGAGTCTGTGTTATTCAGAGGTAAAGGAAAACAGCAATTATCTTTCATCTCCATATTCTATGTTGTATGCGAGCGACATCTGTTCACTTGAAGTTATTATTTTAACAGGCTGCTGTGAAAAGCCATTCTTACCCTGAAACCAGAGAAGCTGGTCACAGATCAATACAAGGCACTGAGAAGTTCTCAGCAGGGACCTCCTTTTATGTTTATGCTTCCCAAAGAACAGCAGGATGCCCAAAACCTTAAAACTGAATTTCTGGGTGCCACAGAACCATAAGTAGTAATCAAGTACTATTATTCACTCTGTGGTTATAATTCATCTTTACCCACTCAAGCAGTGTCATATAAACCTTTGAGTTTAAATAGTGAAAGTATTCATAGTCAGGATCATATTCCTCTGAATTTGGGAATGCAGATTTAAAATGCATGCCACAGATATGTCACAGCTTGTTATGTCTACAATGGACTTGGCACATTTGCAAACAACTTTTCTGAAAAGATGCATGAAGGTCGTCATTGTTGCAAAATATAATTGTTTCAATATTTTACATGTAAATAAACCTACATTCAGATGAACAATCCCTACCAGACTGCAGTTTTAACATTAGAAAAGGCAAAATTCAGATGAATTGAAAAGACAAAAACAAAAAAAACCCCTGAAATTTCCTAGCAATAGAAGAAGTTCCACAGGCAAGTCATATCTCACCTTTCACTGTTAGAGTTGTTTTCAGATTTTGCTCCAGATATTTGTCGTTCATTTAATTCAAGTTGTTTTTGCAGCTGGTGACGTTCCTAAACAAGAAAAGTTATCTTTCAGTTCTCCATGTATCAGAATGTAAAGGCTTCACAAAGTGTATTTCATTGCAATTCAAAACAAGACTTGTGAAATTAAAATAGAAACTGATTAAACAAAATTAATGCATTTTCTATAGCCAAGGAACACAGAATACGTAATACTAAAATAAATTTCCCAGCTATGCATGGACACAAGATCAGTTTTCAATTTCCTATATGAAGATGTACAGTTGTACTTGAAACAGAATTTTTTCAATAAAAAGATGAGTCATCAAAACCTTTACATAAATGTCAAATTGTCTACATTAACACTCCAAAAATTCAAGACTGAGATAAAAGGTATTTTTGCATTTTCTTCACCCCTGTTTATTTTTAAGTGCTTGTAAAGATCTGTGAGGACTTGGGGTCTGAATCAAACAAGTTAACAGAGAAGTGTAAGTATGTTATCCACCTTGATGGCAATTTAAGAGGCATTCAGTCTCACTGGGTGAGTATCAGCCAGATAAGAGCAGATTAAAGAACTAATGTGATGGAACTCATTTGTACTTGTGAACTGCACTGCAATCCTACATTCAGTGCATAATACTTAAAACTTGTAGGCTGAAGCCCAGATTAAGTTAATGGAGCCACTACAGGGGCACATTAAGCTGAGCAATGTCTCAGTGTAATCATTAAGTCTACTAATGGATTTGCAAGCATTAGACAAAAGGGGCTCAATGCACATTGGACTAACCAGTCAAGCCAACAAGTCTGACTTATAAAAACATATTTCTCAGCAGATACTGATAATAAATATGTATTACAATAAAGTGAAATTGGTGAACAAAACCACTTCATTTGAAAGAGCAGAAGACTCCCTCCACTGACTAAAACACTCTCTGCTCCTGTATTTGAGATAGTGAGGCATGAATCTTTAAAGATAATGAGATGCCTGCCATTGAATGAAATGAGAAATGCCAAAGTACATCCACGACCATTTCATAGTCACTGCAGCCAAGGCTGCCCTTGAGCTTCACATTCCCCAGCTCCTCCTTGTTGGTGAGAACAAGGTCCAGAACAATACCTCTCCTCACTGGCTCCTCTATCAGCTGGAGAAGGAAGTTATCATGAACACATTCCAGGAACCTGGATTGCTTATGCTCTGCTGTGTTGTCCCTCCAAATGATGTCAGGGTGGTTGAAAATCCCCATGAGGACCAGAGCTTGCAAACAAGAGTCTGCTCCCATTGTCTGTAAAGGGCCTCAGCCTTTCAGTCTTCCTGGCTGGGCAGCCCCCACTCTAATGTCACCTGTACCTGCCTTCCCTTTAATCCTGACCCTGTAGGTTCTCCACAAGCTTCTTACCCATCCCCAGACAGAGCTCTGTGCACTCTATGGACCTATCACAACAACATCTCTAAGAGACTCTAGGTCATTTATGATTATTACTTGATTAGGCTTAGGACACCTTGCACACTGAAGGGACACTGAATGGTTGGTTTTTAAATTCTCTTTCATCACAGGGTCTCTATGGCAGTCCAGGTGCATTTACTGATATACAGTAACTAAGATGTAGAAACAGCAGTGGTATGTCACTGAGCAGGGAACCGAGCAGCAGAACAATAACACATGAAATTTCCTCCATGCACGTGTGCATTTCTTCTCAAGGCAGCAATCAGCTCTCATACCTCTTCCATGCGTTCAATCAGCCGGTCCAGCTCACCAATTCTCTGGTCTTTCTCCTGTATGCTTGTTTCTGTAATCTGCATCTTCTTATTTGCCTCCTCAATAGCCTTCAGAAGCCGATTTGTTTCCTCCTACAAACAAGAACATTTACAGTCTCATTATATAATAATTATATATATATTAACAAGGAATATTTCTTCTTCTTTTCAGCTATAGAGCCATGCTAATAGCTCTTAAGGAGGTCAAAGCTTTTCACTACACCTGCTCAGAAATCTGGAGGAGTTATGACCCTGAAAGTGAATTATATAGAGCAAAAGATTGGGGGTACTTTGAAATACACAGGCATTAATAAAGCATCATTATGACAATCCAAGAGAAACTTTTACCCATTTCTGAGATAGCTGATTTCCCTTCCTTTTCCCTGAGGATGCTGTTAAATAATAGCATGAGAAAACTATGATGCTGAAAAAGACAGCTTTCTAAACACCATAGTTGGCTATATTCAGCTTTGTACTTTCCTTACATGTAAAGCATTATGAATAAAAAGGAGCATCTATCTTCAATCTCCATCATTATCTATCTTTATAATTTAAAAAAAATACAACAACTGACTACTCATAGAAAGGTTTAACTTGAGGGGGAGGGAAATTGGGGCACAGGGGAGTTCTTGCTCCAGCAGCATCCAGTGAAGTTGTTCCCTTTCTCCTTCTTAAATTCACTTAAAATTGGATATGGTATTTTCCTTTCATAAAGAATCAGAAGTCTAAAAAAATCTAATTACCCTATTTCAGATTTTGAAATCTAGATTATCATTGACATTACTATGTTTGAACACATATTTTTCTTATTCCTACAAGCCCAAAAGTTTGGAAAGCTTAGTAACTATGGCATGACTAATCACAGAGACAGAAGCAAAGGAACACACGTCAACTCCAGAGAATGAAGCGATTGAGAAACTACATCCAAGCTAAGTACTGCTCTTACAGACTGGCTGTACATACCAGGAGCATTTCTTTCTCAGCCTTGTGTTTCTGTTCCTCTTCTCGCATTTTTTCCTCATACTGACTATACAGCTTTCTGGTCATCTCTCTCATGACTTCAGCATTGGCTTCCTGCGATGATTCCACCTATGAGAGAGGAAGGTTGCCCACAGAAGGAAGAGAGCTCACGTGATGAGAAAATAAGGAGTTTGGTTAAGCTCCCCCTTGTTATAAATCTGACATTGCAAAAGTAGATTTCCATTTGCATCAAGGCCATTTACAGCATTCTGCCTGTTTTCACATCATTTGAATCTGTAGAAGTTACTGTTCCATCAAGTTCCATGTTGTCTGAATTGAGCTCATTTAGTCATTGCTTATCCAAGATCAGGTCAAGTCTCTTTGCTGAACCTTTCCATAACAGCCTCCAAGTCACTTGGCTTGTTTCCCCATTGAAACAATACTGTCTCCCCCCATTCTACTGAAACATGGACTAGAGATGGCCTACACTCAACTCCTGTTTCTAAATGACCATGAACACTCAAAGCAATACTTTATTGCAGTACCCTCCCTGCTCTCTCTTGGTTTCGTTCTTTGGAAAGGGATGAACCCTGAAGGACTCCACTTTTACTGCAATTGTTCCCTTTGTGATCTCACCTAGGCCAGCCCTGGGGCACAGGTAGTGACCTGCACTTTATGAGGGGGTGGAGTTTAATGAACCTTCCAAATTTCAGGAAGCCTGAAAGAATAGTATCATTTAGAGAAAGCCAATTATTAAACCACAGATTCCATAAGATACACTGAACTGGAATAGTATCTCTGGCCTTTTATTTCCATCATTCCTTTCCTTATACCTTGAGCAATGAGGATAATAAAAGCAAGCATTAAAAAGTGGATGTATCAGGGCATCTGTAATAATACACTTAAGCAACATCTTTACTCATAAGTTATTACAGATTTATGAATAAACCAAACCTCCTTAATAAGCCCCACAGGTGTGTTGTGTTCTCCACCCAGAACGTAATCACAGTACACAGTAGTTACACCAGCCTCCCAGATCCCTCATCATCCTCTTACATTCACTCCTAGAATGAATTCCTAGATGTCTTGGTACTTTTTGAAACACTATTTTATATTTAACTGTCAAAGACAGTAATGAGGTATATTATTCACCAACTTGGTACAAAAACTGAAAATGTGAGGGCAGAATTTACACTTCTGCTGTGTAAATGCAGGGCATGTATTCTGCAGAGCTTGACATGCTTGAAGATAAAACAAACCCTTACACATTCAGTTGAACTGAGACTTAAGCTGCAGTTCCCTGCTCTGAGAAGCAGGCATACCTCTTTCCCTAACTTGTTGGGGCATGTCCTTAACATCATAGTGAAGCCCAGATTTCTGTTTTAGAATCTTAATTGCATCATCTTTGCTTCTGTTACTTGGTTTTTCCCTCTTTTTATTTCCTGCTGACAACAGCAGGTGCAAAATACAGCTACTTTTATAGCCTGTATATTCCTCACTGTGAGAGGAAAGCAGAACATGAAGGGCACTTATGTTTTCCTGTTTAACCATTCATCATTAAGCATGAGTTCTAGTCACAAGCAAAACAGCCAGAAAGAAACATCTTCTCTGACAAAATTAAACATGAATATAGCTGCAGTCATCTCAACTTCAGAAACTTTACCAAAAATAATAACAATTTTCAAAATTTGACAAATTCTGATTTAGCACTATATCCAAATTGGTCTACTATGAGCAATTTTAACAGAGAAAGTTTTTTGGTTTGGGGTGGGGTGGGGTTTGTTTCATTTGGGTTTTTTGGAGATTAAAGGAATACATTTGGCTGATGAGGGGAGAACATGGTCAAGCTTTCTGTCATATTAAACCTTGCAGTTTGTGTTCTATTCCCTTGCATTTCTTTGAAAGAAATAGCTTAATTCTCTTTTGAAGATGCTTGCTGTTACCTGCTGACCACAAGCTCATAAGACTCAACTGACTACCTATTAAAAATGGTGCAATGGTTTCCAAAGAAACTCAACACCAAGAAATTCATGTAGCAATGTGTAGAGTTGTAATATTCCTTCAATTAATAGGAATGGATGCTAATAACCACTTAATGGTTTGAATTTTCACCTGTCAACATCTTTGACTCTTATGTTATGTCCCATGTTATGGGAAGACTGCCTGTCACCAGCTCAGATTCTTCCTTATTAAACCAGTATTGATTCACAGGAATAAGTGAGCTTGAGGGCACGATGAGGGCATGAAGAATGAAGAACTCTTTACAGATAAGGCCAAGGAATTCATTTAACATCCACCTAATGCCTTTACTGTGCAGTATTTTTAGGGGAGTTTATATACCACACCTTTAATTTCAGTAACTGATTTTCAATTTGTGCCGTTTCCAGTTGCTTTTGCTTTTCTCTCAGCTTTTCCATTGATTGCTCATGTGTATGTTTTAAATTCCTTATTTGTTCCCTTATGTCAGTGTTCTCCAATGTAACATCCACTAGAGTTTTCTAGAAGAAAGAGGCAAAGCACATATTACAAATCAGAAATAATTTGATGAATTAATATAGGCAAGAGATTATGAAACAGACAGCACATTTAATGAGCTTCCTGACATATTAATGCAGCGTGAACAGTTTTGCAAGTTTTAACATTTAAAATTATGTCTTTTGTTGTTGCTAGAAGGTATTTCCATGAGGAGTATACTCAGTGAAATCAACTCCTGGAACACTATTAAAAAACAAAAAGGAACACAGATAGATTTCAGTATGAATAATCTTCCCTTCTCTCCAAAGGCCATGCCATACATACAAAATGCAGTGGACTGAAAACAGAAAAGTAATGTACAAGAATGTAACATACTTGTTACATACAAGAAAGCAGGGACATTAAGTAGTTCAGTTAAGATAAATGAGAATTTTGAAGTCTTTATAAAGAAAATTAATTCCCACCTTGTCCCTCCCCCTGCATTTCACAGGTATATAAAATCTCACAAGTGTCTCCAAATATGCCACTTAATTTCTGTTACCAGCTGAAGGTGGAACTAAGTCAGTAGATGCACCATTTTGCACTACACAGACCAAATCACATCTTCACCTTAGATCCTTCATAAAGACATGACTTGTGGTATTAGTCTGCTGCATATCAGTATCTCTTTATATCACTTTATTGTATGCTATTTTTAACGTTTTTTTTAAACACAAGAACTTCTGGAACATTTTTGTTTCCTAAATCAGGTGGTTTAGATATCCACAACAGTACTCCATGGTGTTGCTTAGTGTTAGAATCTGTATCTGTCATCCATGTTTTCTGTATGCTTTGAAATCCATATTAGAAAAGGCAGCTATGAGCTGGGAAGCAGCTATGAAGATGTACCTGCAAGTCTATTGATGCTGATGTCAAGGAGCTGTTCATTTCGCTAAAGCTATCTAAGGCTGCAGCCTGCACTCGCACATGATTCTCTAAGGATTCCTGATGAGCATTTGTCACCTGAGCAAGGGAAAAAAAAAAAAAAAAAAAAAAAAAGTTTTATATAGAATAATGATTAAGTTTACCTATTCTTTCCAAGAGAACTAGAGAAGAGAAAGACACCAAGGTCGTTTTCATGGTACTAGGATGCTTAAAATATACAGGCTTCAAAGTATATTCTCACAAACAAGGAAACAAAACTTATAATTCAAATAATCTAACAGAAATTGGGCATGAGTATCTAAATTTATTGTTAGTCTGCAATCATTGTATAAGCTGTTCTTCTTGAAAGGACAAGAGGACAATTGGCAGTTGTCCATTCAGAAATATTATATACATAGAGTGGGCAGATTGTAAAAATTCAGAGCGAAAAGCAGAAGAATGCAAGAAATAAGGAAGCCTAGAACTGTGAATTGTAGAAAAGCCTTAATTAAGAAGGAACTGACTAATCAGGTACATAAAGAAGCAACATCAAGAAGACGTAAGGATGAAACAGTACAAAGCAGGGAGGGGAAGCCAGAGAGCTTTGTTGTGTGAAAATTAGTCATTTTCTGATATGTACACACACACATGCTAAAAAACTGAGGGGGGGAGCAGCAGTGAAGACACAAAATGACATCATTCAAGAAGAGACCAAAACCCAAACAGTGTAAATAATTACAAATGATCCAATAATAAGGAGGAAAGGAGTGTTACTAATGGAAGCCAGCCCAGCTCACATTCTTAGATGGATCAGATTCGTTTCTTGATAAAAACAGAAGAGCACCAGGGACTGATACAGGGGACAAGTGTGTAGTAACCAAGCCATACACAGATTAGGTCAGCATAGGGAGCATAGGCCAAGTAGTCACCATTAAACTTCTATAAACGTGTGCTCATGTAAAACAAATGAAAGCAGATATGCTTTGGATGGATTAAGAAGGTTACAAGGTAATAACTTGTGTGAAGAAGCCCAGGGCAGGATATTGGAAGAACAAATTTCAAACAAACTTTATGAACAAAAAGTTGTCCTGGAAATAGGTAAGATAAAAGCACAGTGACTGAAAGCTGAAGAAAAGAGTATAGAAAGGATTTTAAACAGGAGTTGCAAATAGCACAAAAGACAACAATAGTCATATAAAACCATAATCAGATCCCAAATAACTAACCAAACAAGAAGTTCATGTTATTAGAAAGAACAACACTTGTGCTTCCTTTCAGGCAGTTTAGAGTATTAAAAAAAAAAGGGAAGGATGTTTCCTAATGTGCCATTTAAGTCAGAAGGAAGCTTCATGAACTGCAAATTTTCTGCAGAACTAGATATTCTGACAGAGCTGGTCAGAAACCCTTAATTAAGGAAGAATTTCTGACTCATGCAGGATTTCTACTGGTCTGACAGAAGTTCTGGAAGTGCAGGATATCATCACTGCTATTCAGTGAAGATCAGCAGCAAAGACAACAAAGCTGTACCTGAATCAGCATTTACTACATGCATGCTGGGAAGAGAGTCACTCTTGTTGGTAGCATTATGACTATTTAACTCAATTTCTGCAAACTGTGTTTTCTCTCTTCCCCTCAAGTCAGGGGGATTTTTTTTTCGTCATTTTTTGAGACCAATTGCACAGGATGAAAGTAGCAGTTTATAGTACATTATGATTTTTGTACCTAATACAGCATGCAGGGAACTGACAACCTCCAAATGAGAATGGCAGAAGGGCATGTCAAGGTCACAGTCCCTTGAAGTCAGGGACTTGAAGTCACTTTTAATTGCCAAAGCTTCCTCTGAATCAGGGATGTGAAAATCAATGCTCAACATAAATTCAAAGCAAATTTTCAGGGAGACTTTTTGGATCAAACAACTCAGCAGTTTAATATGAAGGCTATTTTTACAGAGTGCAAAACCTTTTATTGCTAAAGCAGCATGTCAGAAGAAAGGTCATTGAATGACCATTGAAATGTTCCGTTAAAAACCAAAAGGTAAGTAATTCTTAGCACTTTAATACTAATGAATATTGCTACTTCTTTTACTTAGTGTTTAAGCAATAGGTTCAGTAAAACAGAGCAAAGTGTTGAAATGACTCAAAGTTATCTGTTTTTCCTAATTATCAATATTATTTATTCGGTTCACCTGGAAGCTGTTACATCCATCTCCACTAATTACCAATACACACAGGTAATGGTATCAAGATCATTCTTTTATTTCCAAGAATTTCCAGCCAGTTACTAATTTCACATGCAAAAAGCATCCCTATCCTGCTTTACCTTCCTGGATGGAAAAATAAATTAAGAAAAGAAATTACAGATGTCATAATACAGTAAACTGGAGTGACTGGAGTGGTTTGGGAGATGAGTTCTGTTCTGCTAAAGTAAAAGAAATTTCTAGACAACACTGGGACAGTTATTCCCATTTGCTTTCCCTGCAAATGAATGGATACTTACTTTCAGTTCATTTGTAAGCTGCTGTATTTTTCGTTTCATTTCATCATATTCACCATACATTTTCTTTCTTACTTTTTCCAGAGTTGCTCTCACCTGGTGTCAGAAAAATCAAATGCCTTTGTCAAAAATTTGGATTATACCATTTATTCAGTAGGACATGATTTTTTTCTCTATGTTCTTCATTGTCACTCTCTGTAATTTCCATTGTTAATCTATCTCTGCATAACAGCAATTTTTTCTCAAGAAAAAGACAAAAACTTAAGTCTCAAGACTTGTCTACATAGGCATGATACAAATAACTGTCACTATGAGTAATTCTAGACTTCTCTGTACATGCTTAAACACTTGCAAATGAATAATTAAACTAAATTCATTTAAATTAAATATCCATAAGTCATTATAACTTGATTACTAAATGAAATTAATTACTAAATTGAAATTAATTTGATCATATATTGTTTTATTTCTGAAAATAAGGCACAGAATTAATATATGCCCATACTTTTAAAAGCGGTTTCCCCTGGGTATCCATTGCAGATAAACACTTTCAATTTCAGTCTTTTAGACTTGTATCTAACTAAACAACAAAGCAGCTTACATTTACCAATGCAATTTCAAATGTGAAGAACAGATAACTCAATTTGATTTCAAGAACCATGGATGTAAATTATTCCTTGCCTTTCTAGAAAAGAACCCTCAAAAAAACCCCAAGCTGGCTTCCAGTTTGGCTTTACATGCCACTGCAATTATGTTTCTCTACAGTCTACATAATTCAACTTATTTTTTTTCCCTTTCCTCACCTCTTACCAAACACAGGCTGGTTGCAGATCATGTAGGGCAGTGAGTTTACTGTGTCTGCACAGTGGGGCAAGGTAAATTTCAGCAGGGGATGTTTTTAGCAGCTCTGCACAGAATCCCCACCACTGTCTCCCAGAAAGAGGGGCACTGGCCACCAAACCTATACAAGGAGTGATCCCAAACCACCCTTTGGGATGAGGAAGAGAGAAGGAAGCTGACTCCTGCCTGGCATGTCAGGAAAGAAGCACTCACCCTGTGCCTCCCCATGCACAGACACACTCTCTTGCAAGATGCTAATTTGACTCAGGCAGAGGAAGCTGTCAGCAGCTCTGACACAGCCCATCATTTTTGGTCTATCTGAGTCAGCACATATACAGCACAAGCTGAGGACTCTTGTTTAGGATTCTGCTTTTAAAGACAACACTACTCTGGCAGACCAAAGATCTCAAATTAGCAAAGCTGAACACAGCTTTCCAGAAGATGGAAGAGCAAAAGACAGCATGGTTCTTCCCATGTCTTTCCCACTTTTTCCTGAAAGCATCAGTACCCCGAATGCACAAGCTGTTCACCTGGTCTGACGTGTCCCTCCATAAGGGACAGACAGGGGCAGGGAGATGGTCTCAGCCCAAGCAATCCCCAGGTACCACAGACAGGGTAGTGCCAATTCACCTGCCCCTTGAACCACCCCAGCAGGGCAGAGAAACTACCCAGGCAGGAAAACAGCAGCCAAAGCAGCTTGTGTGCCTCGCCAGCACTGCAGCACTGACAGACCCTGCCAGTCCCTAACCTCAGCAGCTTTAGAGTGAACTCTGCCAGGCAGATGTAAGGAGCACACATGATTACAGTGCTTTACACTGCTCGATTGACTCAGGGTTCCTCCCTTGTCTATCAACCCAGTTTGCACTTGAATCAGTGTAACAGATAAGCACTGGCCAACAGCCTCCTGGGTGGTGATGGTGGATGGAAAGAGGTCAGATGATTTTCCCTGAGGTAATTAGGGTGTTACTGCCACAGTCTGAGAACACATGGGCAAAGAGATGCTGAGTTTCAAGAACAGAAAAATTTCAAGCAGATCAGAAATGCAGTTTTTGTTTTTCAGGAGATCTTCTGCCAACTGTGATAAATGAGCAGGCACAGAGAAAGTAGTACAAAGACATCCTTATTAGGCTGACTATTTTAAGGCTGCCCCAAAATATACCCAAGTGATTTTACTATGTCACCTAATTTAGAAGCCTTTTCAAAGCTGGAGAGTCTGGGGATGGGTGAAGCAGAGGAAGAGAGAGACTTCACCCTTTCAGGTGTCTGCTTACATAGTTTCTTCCATCAGCAAGCACAGTTCCCAGGTATAGAGCATGCTTTTTTCCCAACTCAAATACTACCAAGGCCAGCATCTAGCTTCAGAGTAGATTCCCAGTTCAAACTGAGCTGTTGGTCTAGACATCAGTCATCCCATTATACTCTCACAGCTTTACATGGATACGTGGAAAGGGTATTTGACAAATTTTGAGGTGAAAATGTAACTCACTTCTTTAATGTAATTCATCTCCTCTTTCAGCTGGTCAGCTGACCAGCCATAAACCACCATTTCTCTCTTATGGTTGTTGTCAGTTCGGTGCACAACACCATACACCATCCCATGAGAGAGCTTCCCTGGAGACATCCCATTTGGTACGTGGTAGAGCTCCTAAAAAAAAAAAAAAGTCAGTACTAGATTAAAAAAAAACCTGAATAAAACCACAGTAACTTAGGGCCAGGAGAGACACCAATTGTAGTGAAAGCACAGCAGTACATATGAACACTAACTCCCTAACATTTTGGAGCCAACCTATCAGCCTTCATGTTTTTGGAAACAATGACCAACTTATAACTGATAAAGAAAACAGAGATGTCTGATTACCACTGCCTTCAATGGAAGTCATGTATGCACAGCTAGAGACAACAGCTGGATTTGTACAAGGAGAGGGAGAGGCATGTAAGAAAAGGTTAACCTGGCTTATTTTCATTCAATGATGGTACTTTTCTGCATTCTTGCAGAGCACTCAGGTCTCTAGTTCCCTCTAAAGTCTTGCAACCACAGAATTATCCCTCATTTCCCAAACTCCCTGCTGCAGGAAACAAAAATTCACAAGTTTACTCAAAAAACATAGAAAGAGCTAAGAAACTGAAATTAAAACCTTTTAGGCAGTGTTCTTTAAAAGAGAAAATATCTGTTTCTCTTGAAGATAAACAAAGCAGAATTTCAGTTTGCATTTAAAGTTAATTAAGAACCTCCAAAGCAATCAAACTCATTTCAGGTCTCCATTTCTTCTACAGATGTTGCAGAACTGACATTGGAAGAGCTACAGCAAAGCTATGAAATAGCATTTATGTGGGTGTTCCTGTGTTATTAAGTACTGTAGAAGGATGAACCTTCTAAATCAGGTCTTGCTATGCAAACAGAGGTTGTTTTAAAAAGCCAACATTTTTTATTTGAATGATCTGCAGAAATTTGTGAAATGTAATAATCACATGTCTTGCTTCAAGCCACCCTTCACAGACTTCTCTTGTTCATCTCATCAATATACTTCATAAGGAAAATATTCATGCAAACAGCAGGAATCATTTCCCTCAGCATGTAAATGAATATCCACAAGCTCAGATCATCACCTGACCTAGCTACTCACCTCTCCTCCCTCCTAATCAGCCCAGGGAAACATCCTTCTGTCTCAAGCACCTGAAATGAGCCAGGCCTCAGAACTACTCATTTCTCTTCTTGATTACAAGGAATTTAAACAACTACCTCAGATGAAGACATCCACATTATGACTTTTTTTAAAAAGGGGAAAATATTCTTACTGAATGTGAAATATTTGCAAGCTAGGAACCTAAAAATAACCAGTGATTTCTGAATGGAAAGTTAGAATGAAAAGTTTGGAAACACAGCTGTTACTGGTAAGCTCTGCACATTGTTTTTTAAAGGTAAGCTCTAGAAAAAAATCAAGTATAGATGGTTTTACTGATCTTTCTTATGCTGGATATACCAGGTACAGATACACTTGAGAACAGTTACTATATTGACTTTAGAATATGTTTTGGTTTGTGTTTTTTTTTTTTTTTCTAAGCACTGTCTAAACTCTCTTTGACATCAAACAGAGGCTTAAAGAGACAAAGCTCAGCATGGTATATCCATCTGCAGCTGCATCCTAGAGATCCCCAGTCCTTACCATGACGGTGAAGAGAGGACACCATCTGCAGCCTAAAGCAGCAGCACTCAGTTTTTAGGAGCCAAACCAACACAACTATGCTGGCAATATACGAATAAATTCTTCTTTAGGCAAGGGGAAATGAACAGGAAAATTTACTTGTATTAAGAAAAATTGATAGAGACAGACATCTGGTTTATATTGTGTCCTTTCCACATGGCACTGACAGATTTTCCTCAACACTGTAAATCCTACACACTCTGCCTTTATCACATCATTAATAGTATAACCACGTTGCTGAAACTCTGGGGGTGTGTGTGTGCAGGGCTGCGAAGAGAACAATCACAAAGCAGACACCTGGTAAAGAACATTTTAGGCACAGAACAACAAAGCTGTGAGCCATCATGAAAAGTGAAAAGAAAGCTCTAAAACCACTTAATGAAGAAAACATTGGGCAACTAGCCCTACTTTTACATGATATAATTTTGCACTTAAGCTTCATATCCTCAAAATGAGATGTTTCATAATTATGTATTATTGGGGGTTTTGTTTTGCTGTTTCGATGTGCAAAAACAAAAGGCCTACACTTTATACTTAGATAACAGAAACCAGATAGGGACATGACTCAAAATTATTTTGTGTTTGTTTGCTTCCAGGTTTGTGCAGTTTCTTTCATAGTTCATTGCAGCTCCTCCCCTGCATCTGGAAAAAGGGATTACACACAAGTTTCCATCTTCCTGATAACAGAGTGAATAATTACTTTGATTGTTTAGAGGTTACCAAGGCACCAGACACTGAATTCATAAATCCATGCCCTTTGCCCATGATCACTCATTTTTAATGAGGTGAATAGCTGAACACCCGCAATACCAAGGTCCTTTGTGCCTCTGAAACATTAGCAGAATTGTCCAAAGTGCTGTTTACAGATTTCTGGCATAAAAACTCTGACCAAATTCCTTATTTTTAGAATATTATGAACACATTCCTAAGGAATGCTTTGAAGGATTCCCTCACCCCTCTCCCAAAAAAAGACCTGCAAATTCAGACCAATGGGTTTGCAGCTAGAGAATCACCCATGGCACTTACATATGTATTTCAGAGATGAACAGACTTAAATTTACATTATAATGGACAGTACATGCAGGATTAGGTACTGCACAAAAGCAGACTGGTTACACATCTCTTGCAACAATGCTAAACTTGCCTGTTATCTGTATTTGCACAAGCCTCCTAAGATGCCTTTGTTACTTCTCTTTCAGAAGATTAAAAGACTCTCCATCATCTGCTGACTGTTCCAGTTCAACGTGCTACTTAAAATACAGGATATTGTTTTTACCCTCTCCTTATTCTTCCATTCTATCAGAATCCCCAGGCAAGTGCCTGTTAAAATTTCAGTTCTTGCTTGTTTTAAAGATGTGTGAGCCAACACCTACCCAAGTAACTGTTCTCATGTTTCCTTAACCTTTTTCATTGCCGCTCTATTCCAGACATGCTTATCTTCTACTCACACTTTTCTGTTTAGTAACTTTTCATTTCTTCTCGTGACCAATAGTTTCAGGGTTCTGGATAAATAACCAAAAAAGACCTGATGCAGTCTTCTCTTAGAAGACTCTTCTGAATGCAGAGATTTGAGATTTTATACTTCCACCTTTTTCTGGTTTTCTCCCTTTGCTTTTTTCCATTTCTGCCTCGTAGTCTGTTCTCCCTCTGACACATCCTCTCTCCCATGCTTCCTCTTTCACAAATCCTAGATTTTCTACATCCTCAAGAACTACAGAACAGTATTTTTAAAGTCAAATGCTTCCCATTATTTTACTCTATGTCCCATACATACCCACTCTCAGAACTCATATTTTTCCAAGCAGGTCCTCAATGGTCTCTGCTCTGATCCACACTGAGGCCTTCATCTCAGTGAAGGTAACAGCAAATACAATTGCAAGTAAATACTGTAAAGCTAACTGGAATAGTGCTTTAAGATGGAAGGGTTCGTTAGATTAATCAACCATTGTTGCTTAAGGTCAAAATATCAGCCAAATCCTTTCTAATGTGAGCTAATGATCTGAAAAGGCAGTTAGATTAATCAGTTTGTGAATATTTCCTTGTACCTACAGTCAGTTCCAAAGACAGCCCAAGGTGACAGCAAGGACACATTGTGTGGATGCTCACACATCCTGGATCAGCCTCCAGGAACACATCCTGTCTGTGCTGCAGCAACAGACAGCTGCGCTTGGTGTGATCACACAAAATGTACCAAAGGAGCACAGACTGTGTTTACCTAACTAATAAATATTTAAAACAGAAGCCTACACCCCAAGGTTGCAAAAGTCTTGGTAATTACCATGCATCCTGTTTATGTCTCTGTCCAGAGAGGCAGCACAAGTAGCATGAAACAGGTGAAGACATTACAAAACCAAACCATAAATTTAAGTTTTTAGCTGTTTTTTCTATGGCCCATGGTTTTATTTGCATTATGTAAATAACACTGAGGGATGATCTGCTTCTAAATCTACCAGTTTTATAAATGAAAGTCAGATAGGCTCATATTTTATACTTCTCCCTGCCCCAAAATTGGAAGTAAAAGCACAGAAGACACATCTTTTTTGAGAAAAAATGACATGTAACGTAATGCTTAACACAATTCTGTGTTAAGTATCCCTGTGGCCTTGAAATTTTCCTGACTCATGATCTTCTGTTTACCTACACCATCAAAAAACTTTTAACAATAATTATATCAGTTAAACAAGGCTTTATCTTTTCCTTAACAGGCACATTCCAGGCATTTCTAAAATAACCAGTTATCTTTTACCTGTTCACTAGTTACACAAGGAACGAAAATATTCATGCTGTTACTGAGGTTAATATTGTCTATTCAGTAAAATTACCTATTTATAACATTGAGCTCACCAAGAAAACCTACTATGCTCTGACAAAAGGTAATTTTGTTTTTGTATCTTTTCATATTCCTCTATAGCCCATGAAAATCACATTACATGTAGGAATATTTTACATTAAAATAGTATAACAATAGGGAAAATAAGCCATAACAGACATGAGTGTTCTTAAATTCATGAAGAATGCAAGAAGCGTAACTGAACATGTTCCAGCTTTGAAGCTCCTTGGGTGTTGAATTTAGATGTCCATCTCAAAAGAGAAGTGGCAGACATTATACAAAGTCTTATCTAACCCATGAAATCTGTACACAGAATGCCAGTGCTTACACATTGGGGAACTAAGACACAACAAATACAGCAGTAACCTCAAAAGCCAGTGAAATTCTTTCTGTACTTTTATGTAGTGCTGGTTTTGACTAAGGTGTCGCTTAATTAGTACATGGCAAAAATCAAGCGACCAGTGCTGGAGAGACTGAGAAACAGAAACATCACCTGTAGCAGATAAAGCACATTTTTTCAGGCACAAGGTCTGCTCTGCTGACAGGAGTGGGCTGGCAGCAGCAGAGAAAATAGGCACTGTCCTAGATTCCATCTGCACCACAGCCCCACATTCACTGCACTCATATTCTTGAACCAGGCCTGACACAAGTTTCTGCTTGATTCTCACCATGATGTACAGAAGCAAATTCCCCTTCTGGCTTCTTTACAGCCTACTTTTTTTTTTTCTGGGGCAAAAAAAATATGTTTGCTATGCTTCTGTATTCTTGCTTAGGAAATAAAAATTATTGTACTTCTTAGTTGTGATGCTTAAAAAAACAAAGAAAATTAAAGTGTTTGAGGATATATGCAGCCAAAGTACCAAACTGAGTTTGACTAAACACTGCTCAAACTTGGCTGAAAGCCACAGACAGTAAAGTGACACAAATTTCCAGAGTGTTATCTCATTTTCATTCTCTTGTCTATACATCCAAATGAAACAGAAATGTCTGTCTATACATATCTTCACATTCTGCCCTCAGAAGCTTAGCTGTAGCTTCCAATGACACTTCCAAATTTAACCATGACAGGGAAGAAAGAGACTGATGGATAAAAATAAGCCAAATCCCAAACAGGGACATTACAATTGTCTGATAGCCCTTTATTAAGCAAGACAAGAGAGGCTTCAGGATATGCAGATTTTGCACACAATCTGACGAGCACAATATTCCTTTGTACTTCATGGTGAAATAAACAGCCTCACACTGTCACCCATTGTCTATGATGGACAGAATTCATGGAACAGAATCAGAATAGTTTGTGATTCTTTCTACCTAAAGTACTAACAATTCAAACAACCCAACCAACTAGTCCCTACCTGTGAGTTAAGTTCTCATATGCTTCTTTCAGGGTATCATATCCTAAATATGAGTATAAAACAGCCAACCTGACACAAACTCACTCCCCCTTCAGTTTTTGAGTTCAGTCTCTAGCTCTGTACCATCTGCCAGCCTTTCACAAAAGACAGGGGGAGCCCACCCAGTACAGTATTGCCTGCAGCAATTTTGTTGCACCCAGATCCATCATTTCATTTTAATCTCTTACACTGGTTTATTTTTATTTCACGGATGCATAGCAGTAAAAAAGTTAATCTATAAATTTACTGCACTGATACAGATTGAACAAAATACAGCACAAATTTCATGAGAAGTCTGGACTCCAACGAAAAAGGCTAAGGCAAGAGCTGCCAACATAACTGATAAAGAACCACTTCTGCTCTGACATCAAGCAGTAAAAGAAGTTATAGGAGGGATCAGCCCCTGAAAGAGCTGGTGTGTGGTTCATTAGCTGATTCTGCAACTGAAGCACCTCCAAATGGTACTGGGCCTGAGACATGCAGAAAAGCAACAAACACAGCGAGCCATCACCGTGTCACATTAGGGCAGCTCAAAATCACCTCCTTCTAGTGAAAGATTTGAAAGAGCAGATTACAACCAAATGTCACGCCATGGTGTATTTATAGTTTTCTGGCATTCCCTCCGACACTGCAAGGTCTTTTCTCTCCTCCCTCAGCAGCAGAGGCAGAGACTTGTCCTGCCCAAACAGGAGAGCACCTGCAGCCAGGCTCTGACTGCCTGACTTAGTTGAGCAATCCAGCAAAAACTGTGCAATCCCAGACATTACCCCTGCAGTTCATTTCTGTAAATCACATTAATGTACTTTAAATACCAAAAGCATTTATCCCATCTTCCATTCCCATTTTCTTAGGAGTCAGCAATTAAAGTCAGCATAGGACTCTAGATTCCAACAAGGGTTGTGATGTTAAATTTGATTATTTTTGCTGAAGATGGATTTTTTGACCTTAAATTGTAAAGTCCAAGGCAGAAAAAAAGCAGTTCCCTAATTTCAATTATCCCTATTTCCAAAAACGGGGCACAGTTCTCACAGGGCAGTGTGAGGATTATCTAACATTTGTAAAACTTGTTCTCAAAGTGCTTTAAGCAATTTCATTAACCTGAAGTCAGCTGAATACAGGTGATTAGCAGACACCTGAACATTGTTTTTAGATTTTTTTTAATTAACCTGTGCAGTAAGAGGATCACAGCATGACTAGTCACGAGGCATGTGTGCACTGTAAGTTAGTGTAAAATGAATTTGACTAAAGCAATCAATAATACAGACAATAAAAATCTACAGGTAATTCATTGCTGTCTGGCTTTAGAGACATGAGTTAAAAACAGTTCATGAGCAGTGATTTTTTTGTTGCTATTTCCATACACTATGGCTATACTATCTGTGGGGTATTTTTTTTAAACACAGAGAAACTGTAAAATACAAGTAGTTGGCACAATTCCTCAGTGTTTTTTCATTGCTATGAAATTGGCTGAGTAGATCCCATCTAGATCTGAATTTATAAGTCTTTCAATTGTCTAAAAGTACTGAAATTTAGAAACTACTCAGAACATACAATATTTAAATTGCATATGTTTTTTTCTAGTCTCAGCTAATAAAGACCCATCTTTTATGGATCTACACATCATTGGTTTGCACACTGAGCCAAATAATGTATTTATTATCTTCATATCCTTAACATTCTTTGATATAAAGCCCACTTATCTTTACGTGTATTATGGGGGAAATAACAGCTCATTAAATAGGAGGTCCCACTGAGAAAAAAAATGGTCATGTAAGAAAGTAACTACAAATTGTCCAATACTAATCCTTAACAATTCTTTCTCATTATCACATTACTCAGAACCATAAAGTGAGTAAGGCATGAGTAAATATCTATCCTCCTCATAAGCAAACTCAGATTCCTCCTAGGGCAATGGGCCCATAAGCTTAAGCCAGTCTGCAATCAGATCCAAGCTGACAAGAGACTGACAGAGAAGCTACTCTAAGTGCTACAACTAAACACCTCTGTACAAAAGGAATTATTACTATTTAATGGTGGGCCCAATTCAGTTTGCATGAAAGTCTATTTAATCTATTCTGTAAGTAACATTTCTAGATCCTGAAAACCCAAGTACTCTGCCAGACAGTGTGTGAAAACCTGAGTGTATAAAAGACTCCAGGACAAAAAAAACAACTGATAAGGAATCCTTATCTTCAGCATTTTACTTTGCATTCCTTAGAATGTTTGCCTTTCTCAGTAATTTTACAGTTATTTTTGCCTTTAAGTATCACTAAGAAATACTATTGTTTCTCTTCCTATTGTCATACTGCTATTCAGACTTTGAGTCTGGCAAACTTCACCTTGTTTGACTTTGGTTTATCAAAGTATAAATGTGGTGAAGTTGTGGAGCCTGTCCAGCTTCTCTTTTTAGTCTTCATTCTTAAGACTAATGAAACATTATCTCTTGCAATGAAACAGCTCTTACAGAACAAGTTCTGCACCAAAGCAGTTGTAAATTTTTTTCTGTGTGTACACTATTCACTTCTGCAAAACAAAAATGCCCTTCTGAACCCTTCTAAGCACATAACTTCCAAATCTCTTTCATTTCAGAACAATCTTGGATTCTTTATTTTATATTTTTTATTTGTACATCACCCTTTACCAAAATTAGCTGACACACACAAATATCAATAACCCCAGCACACCAACTACATTGATACTCAAATCTTGCACACTGTTACACCTACATGAAATATAAAAGCCTCTTTTAGGATCAAGAGGATCCTGATCAAGATACTGTTTAATACAGGGCCCTGTTCCTGGTAACAGTTTCCTGCCCTTTGATATATAAATATGAAATAATCGAGTTTTAAAGGTACCTCAGTCATAAATCACCTACAGTATCTGTTGTTCCTCTACCACTGTCCTATTTTACACACAGTTTTGCCATCACTTACTCCAAGGCTTAGGCTCAAAGTTCACACCCAACTTGATGACCTTCCACATGTTCTAAAATCTTCTAAGATGACTGGGCTTTGGGCTGCCAAAACAACAAATATCAACATCTGTGTAGGGAAATGCTTACTTCTTATTTATAGAGAATATGATTCCTAAAACTTACACTTTTCTTTCTCTCAGTTTCCTTTGGTCCCTGCTCAGGCTGTGACACTTCATCAGGTGGCACTGTTAAGCGTAGCCTGCACACATTCATCTGAAAGAAGAACAAGATTTAGGTGTTACAAAAATGATTTTAATAATTTACTTTACAGAATGAACTGTACTGACATTCAATTTTGAAAGTACTTATTTCTGTTTTCTACCACACAGCTGTCAAAATATTCTTTTTAAAGGTTAAAGGGGTTTCTAGCTGGCAAAAATAATTTAAGGGCATCCCCATAATTACATACCTGAAATAGTGAAAATCCATTTCAATCAACAAATCGTTCTTAGGTACTCATAAATGACATTGAGAGCTGAGATAACGGAACAATGAACATAATTTTCTACTTTCTGCATTTTGTTTGCTGAATTGGCATACTTTTATTCTTCAAAAGGGATTATTTAGAAACACAGAGTATTTTAGAGTAAATGCTTCTCTTCTGCTCAGCATATAGCCAAGTATATGCCTCAATACTGCAACTCCACTAAATGTGAAATAGGAGTATTATTGAAATCTGATATGTGCAAATGGCCTGTAAAGCTTCAAAACACTTCAGAAAATAAGTTAAGAGGTGGTGTTTCCTAACTGATTTCAGAGCAGCCATTCTCTTGCCAGCAGTCATGATACCTTTCTGCAGCTGCAGTTTGCCTTGCTTTGGGCTGAGACATCTTCAGTTTAACGGTGTTTTCCAAGCAATACATTTCATACAAGAAACTTGTTGAAAACATTCAGTCTTGGTCCTATTCATGAGACATTTTTGTGGAAAACAACACTAATTCCTAACCAGAGCATAGCAAATGATGCTGTCCAAATTCAAAGCTGCACAATACCTTCCTATAAAATCCCAGCTGTCTGCTGGCAACAAAGAAAGCTCTTAAAGCTCTTCCTGAAAAACCTCTGAAGCATCTCTTTCATGATTACTGTGGGCCATCATCACTATTGTTCTACAGCCCAGCATCTCATCTGATCTAGATCTCTGCAGTTTCTCCTGAAGTCACACTGAACGTGTGTCTCTCACACCCACCTTCCCACTGCACTTGTCCCAGCTAACAGCTCTCATCTTGGTCATTACAGCACCTCTCTTTGCCTTGAAAATGGCAATAAAGTTCTGCTGACTGCATTCACAGCACTGCAGGAAAGCCCTTCCAATACACCCCAAATGTTACCAATTTACAATTAATTCCTTCCAACTGTTTTTTAAGTCATTTAAGCTTCCTTGACTGCATTTTCAAGCCTCTTTACAATACAACTTCCTCAGAGACCATTATTCAGCACCACAACAAGAATCCCTATTTTCTGTTTCCAGACAAAAGACCTTCTTCAGCTTTTCAAACAGGCTTTAACTTTTTCTTCTTCCCAAGCAAAAACAAATGGAAGAACTATCTGCAACTTCACTATTTTAATTCTGGCTTTTCTTTAAATCTGTTGAGAGAACAAATCAATAGCATTTAGACTACTGGCATGTTGTCAACTGTATTTTAGAATTGTTATGTACTGTTTTCCTTCTTCCTCTCAGTTTGGTCTTTCAGGTCTGCAAGGCCAGTAAGAAACAGATAAAATTCAGATAAAATATGATAAAGATACAGATAAAATTCTTATAAAATATGCAAGATGTGTCTGTATTATAAAGAATAAAAAGGGGGGAAAAGCCTATAGGAAGATCAAGGTGAAATATAACCTATTCTGTAGGCATAACTGTGAAAGCAATGTTTTGTGCAGTGGCCTCCTCCCTGTTGATTTATCATTCATCCATATGCTAGAAAACCTAGAACAAGAAGCCACAAAGTGACATGAAGCCCCCAAAAACTAAAAGCAGTTTACACTTTCATATTTGCTAAAGAATACTGAAACAATTAAATGCATTTTAAAATTATGAAACCTTGTACATTGGCTTTTGATACTGATTGGCTACTACATTTGTTCTAAGAACACCAGACTGTCTCCATTTACTACAGAAGCTGGTGGTACTTCCTACGTACAGATTAGTTATCCAGATACATTAATAATAAATTTATCATCTTTGGAACACATTAATTCATAAGATAATTAACATCACCTTTCCTCATCTATTTCCTTGTGCCCTTTCTTCCCATTAGCTTATTAGTGCTCTTTCCTCTTAAAACATTCCTGTTTACAACAAGAAAGGAAACACAGACTGGCATTCCTCCATGTAGGCAAACAAAGACCAGAGCCATAAATAGGAAATATAAGTGAATTTGTGCTGTGCAGGAAGTGATAGATGAGGCCAACCTTTCTTATAGTGATTTCATACAAAGGAAAACTGGACACAAAGGAATAAACATGTTCCTAGGACAAAGCATTAAAAATGCCTGAAATAACTAGAAATAGATAATGACTGGCAACTCAAAGTTAGGAAAAATGAGGTTGTGTATGATTCTCTGAAGCTAATAACTTGCCTATTAATCAGTACGAGGCTAATTATAGCCAACAGAGATTCACAGTGCAGTGACTGTAAATAAGTAATTATCCCTGTACCTGTACACCAGTGAGTGAACCACGGCTGCCCTTCACATCACAGGTGCTACAGGGCTACTTTGAAGGAAGTCACAGAAGTCCAGTATAGATGGCAGTCATCACATCTATGCTGGAAATGCAAATTAACATTTGTTGAGACTAAAGCCACTGCACAATCAAAAGGTTATCATCATTTAAGCTGTTTTTCTTGCCCTTTTCACCTTGCCTTATCTATTACCCCCAAATCACTTACCCCACCCCACCCCAACTGGCAATCATAAGGATTCTTATGCCTTGAAGTTGTGCCCAGCAAGGCTCATAATAGCAATGGCAAAGTACCACCCAGTTTCTTGCTAGAACAAACTTACACAGGCTGTACTCTCCTGTTGCTTACAACAATAGGACTTCCTCAGCCTCCCTGGGGAAACAGCAGCAAATGTGTAAAGTAGCCATGCAGTCCTGCTCCTCCTAGGCACCAGACGATGCATTCTACCTAAGGACAGCACTACAGACCCATCTGCTAAAATTCAGAAACACTACAGAGATTGGAAAGGAAAAACAGCAGGCACTGCTTTTTCCTCCAGCCCCCAGAAGCAGTTCTGAACACTGCACAGGCACTATTCTTGCTCTGCAGGCCTTCCTGAAGGAACAACACACTGTGCCATTTGTCGGTGAGTTTACTTGACCAAATCAATAAGCACACTCTCATGGAAATCACAGCAAGCCCTCCTCCCACAGCAAACACTGCTGTAGTGATGCCTTAAAATGGAAGTGAAATCCCAACAGGAAGAGCCTCGACTCAATGCCAAACAGTGGCAGGATAATGTGCAACTGAGGAAAAAAGGTAATTTCCAGAAACAAACTGGGTAATGCAAAGAGAAAATGGGGAGGAGAATGAGAACTACTCTAACAGGGAAAGAAAGAGCTGCAATTAAATTTCCTTCATCTGCTTACTGACACTAAGAACAAGTGAGAAAACACAGGGACAGAGATGGCTTCCACCTTACCTCTATGTCATTGACATTGTAACTTTGTGAGCATAACTTTAAAAAATAAATACTGGGTAGAAGAAGAACCAGATATCTTTCTAACAATCCTACAAGACTGTCTAACTTTTGTTTAATTTACAGCATCTGTAGATTTGGCAAATCAGCATTATAAATAATCTCAATTGTGCCAACATTTTATGCTCACTCCTGGCTTTTTGACACCAACAATCCATAAGTGGCATTTCCAAAGCTCATCTGACATCATTTGTGAAACAAAGACACAGACAGGAAAACAAAGACTGAACAGGTTCCCCTCAACGCAACACCAGACAGCAGAAGTTTCCTGAGTGCAGTGAAAACCAACAGGTGAAAACACTCTTTTTTACCAAATTTCTAGGAAGCTAGTGGGACAGCACAGAGGAGAGCTACTGCAATATGGCAGTTAAGAAAAAAAAATAAAATCTAGCTTAATTTAAAATGTTGAGAATCCATGGCCCAGATCCACAGTCCACATGTATGTTTACCATCCTACTCAAATCACTAGGGTGCAACTTTAAACAAATACAGATGACAGATTCAATTTAAGTAATGTTCTTCAGCCTCTTCTTCCCCTGTTCCAAAAAACAAAGCACCCAAAAAGGCATAAATCAGAATTAATTATGGGGCTGAAATAATTACAGATTTTTGCATTACAATCAATTGTTAAATTAATGAGAAATGCTCTTACGGAATAATCAAAGTTATTAGTACAGCAACAGAAAAATACAGGCTGTTCTACTAGCAACCAGTCTCTAAGCATATTACAGGAGCCCCACAGGAAAATGGTTCAGTATTGATCTAACTTCAAAGCAGCCCTGGAGTTCAACATCACCAGAATTTAATATTGTTGATACTGACAAAAGAAATGGGGATAACATGTTTGTAGAGTAACTATCTACTACCCTATCAGCTCAATGGCCAAAAGTCACTCCCTTCGCCTAAAGACCAGCGTTGGCTTTAGACCTTTGAAGGTGAAAGCAGAAAAACAGTGCATGTTTCATTTCAGTCCTAAAAAGCAGAGAAGAAAGTACTCTCTTTGGTCATTTATGTGTTGAGTAGCCTGCTCCATTTATGAAATCTCTGCCATGAGATTCTACACACAATTAAAGGGCACTTCTCCTGTGACCACAGGCGCACAGGAATGTGACACACATCTTTCATTTATTCAGCAGTTATTCTGTCTCTCTCCCCTCCTCTGACAACTCGTGATAAGGGAGCCACACTTCACTAAAAAAAGGGACAAGTTTCCAGTGGGTTGTAGTCACAAATTAAATTTTTACCAGTCTTCTTAAAAGAATGTATCGAATACAGTTCATCATTCCCAAGAAATCAATCAAGGGGATTAAAATAAGAAGCTTATAACTTAAACAGAAGTTCCCTTACTGTAACTTCTTTAAGAAATGCAAGAACAGGGAAACTCAATGGGAATACAGAAGACATATAGGGAATATAACTATGATTTTCAAATCATTGTAATTTTTCTTATGCATGAACAATTTCATTTTTTATGAAGACCAGGGATCTTTTTGTCAGGAAGGCCATTCTGACCTTCTTGCTATCATGTAAAACCAGAGCAACACGACATTCTTCAGTTTTTAAATTAAGAACTCATATTTTTGAAGCATCAAAACAATAACTGCATAATTCAAGAAAGAGCATGGTCACATGGGTGTATTTTTGGTAAGGATAAGATTATCACTTATTTTGATTTCTTTCTTCACATGTGGAATCAACATTCACAATGATAACAGTGTGGTTAACAGCAGCAAGAAAAGGGTTATTTAAAGCTGGGCAGCTGTAGAGACATTCCTGTCATATCTGCCTGAGTTTTAACAACTTTTTACAAGCCTAACTGATTAATACATGGTTATTACTTACTGCATTTATGATTTTTTTTTTAAAAATCAGCAAATTACATATCTGCATTTGAGGAACTGATTATACAATTAAATTACTATTACCATCTAAATCATTACGGTGAGCTTTCTCATGATAGGATAGGCGAGTTTGCAATTGTAAATATCCAGGCACGTTTCAAGGATGCGGGGGAAGTCTCCAATACAAGTACACCTCCCTCGCAGGTTTACAGAACAGGCCAGGTCTAGAACTACAAAAGCCTTGCAGAACTCCCCAAAAACTCTTCCTTTCCCCTCACCTACAAAGAACGCAGAAAAAGATGCTCTCGCACACCGCAAGCTTCACCTGAAAACACCGAAAATACGGAAAGGGGGGAGGTGGGGAAGAGAAAGGCGCTCCTCAGGTAACTACACGAGGGGGGATGTCAAGCCTCTGCTTCGCCCCGCGACCCCTCCCCGCCTCCCCCCGCGCTGCCCCGCGCACCTTCCGCCGGGGGCGGCCACCGTCGCCCGGCGGCCTCCGGGGGGTGGTGGCGGTGACCGTGAGCCCGGAGCTGTAGCGCAGCATCCCCGCGGGCCGCCGGGCCAGCGCTCTCTGCGGCTCCTCGGGCCGGCGCCGCCGCTCCGCTCCGCTCCGCCCCGCGCACTTGGCCGCGGGCGGCCGCAGGGGCCGGGCGGGGGCGGGCCGGGGCTCCGCTTCCCCCTCCGCCCTCAGAACTCGCGGCCCCGCGCCGGCTCTCGGGCCCCCGAAGCGCCCGATTTCCTCGCGTGGGGCGACACTGCGAAAAGCCCCTGTGGGACGCTGAGGCGTCAGTGCAGGGGGGCATTCCCTCTGCTCACGGAAATATTTGGTGTCGGGAGAGGAGCTTCGAGGGGAGACCCAGAAAGGTCCTTCTGTCACACAGCCACCTCCCGGCACTGGGAAACGGGGTTAGGGCTCGCAGGAAGCACGGGCGGCCGCTCAGCCCCGTTCTCTGGCACCCACCTCTGAGCGCTGTAGGAGAGTGCTGTGTGAAAGCCGGACACTGTCCTCCTCTTCTTCCCACAGCAATTCGTGAGCCGGCCAGGTCTGTCAGTTGCTGTCCGTGCTCCAGGAATGTGTACCAGGCTCACCACAAAGCACGCAATCTCTGCCAGCCTCGGGGCTCACGGGCACGAAGCCGGTGCGGCTCAGTGCATGAATGACAGCAGCAGCCCCAGTGCCAAAGGTCCAACAAGGTGAGTGTGGTCTGCCCGAGCCGGCTGGCCCCGAGCCAGATTGCAGGTGTGGACTTCAGCATTTCAGCTGCTCAGTTCTTCCGGATCTGTGCTGAGGGAACGCTATAACCCTACACCACCCTACACGGCCTAGGCACACATCTCCATCTGCAGCCTTGGGCATCTGTCACGAGCACTACATTCCTCAGTAATCAAGGAAGTTATAAGCCAAAGAGATGCTTTTGTTTGAAAGAAATGACAGAACAAATAACTTAATGAACATTTTAAAAATAATTTATGTCCTGTCTCCAAGTAATTAAGACCAGAAGAAAACAGAGATATGGCTACACATATCCTTATCCCTTAAGACGTTAGAGACCAGAGAGTTGAAGAGAGGAAATCTGCATTGGATAAATGGAAACTGCACTGAACTATGGGTGTCTCACACTCTGTGTGCAAAATGCCTCTGTTTGCCTCTGCCTCTCAGCTGTCTGTCACCAGGGCAGGATATTGAGCTATCGAGCTATCAGCATGAAAAGGACCTGAGGAAGAGAGAAAGAAATCATTGCCCAGCGCAGAGGAATGAATGGAAGGTCTGCGTTTAATATTCAGCATCTTTTTTGTTTTTCTCCTAATCACTGTCCTCTTCTCCTCCTGGGGAGGGTAATATAGCCCGAGGCAAATTAATTAGAACATCCACTTGTATTTGGATTTCTCTTTAGGCAAGATTGAGTGTTACACGATTCTTTTTTGTGGCAAGGTGTCTTGTTCCTACAAACAATTTAATTTCCATATGAATCACTCCCCATCTTAAGTCCTGGTTGTAATGCTGCTTTTGTGGGTTTGCAGGTGGATAATAGGTGTGTCATCATCAACAGGAACAAGTTCCTTCACAAGTATGTTGTCTACCCATGGGGCTGTCCCTTAGCACTTGCTCCTGGTCATTCTGGTCAGTCTATTTAAGTTCTGGTATGCAGACAGCTCTGTGGTTTCAGCTGAGAAGTTGTTCACAGACCTGTGAGATTGCCCTGGTTAGTTACAAGTCGTTTTGCACTGTATTTTTTCCCTCTAGAACAAGGTGTGTTTGTGGGGCTGCCCAGTCACTGCAAGAGAGAAACACAACTGCTTTTCTAAGAACAGGAACAGATATTGAATTTGTACTACACTGTGGAAAAGGATCTCCCTTCCTCTATAGGAGTGTGGCACAGTAATCATTGGCATGAGAGAGCACGGCACAATGATCACAACTCTGGGAAAACTTGCAAGGTCTGCATCAGCTTTGAGAATATTGATAATTTTTATGGGAACCTCATAAGCACAGATGAGCAAAAGACTTGTCCGTGGATAACAGGCAATAAAAACATGGTTTTCTCAGTTATGTCTATTTTAGTTGCAGCTCTCCCCATTTCTTGGAAAATAGCAGAAAGACATGTTTATTTGATTTACCAATATTTGTTTGAAAAGGAGCATCTTCTATTTAATCCTCAAAATTAAAATCCTCCAAGAAAAAATAACCTACATGCGTGGTGAGTAGTCTCCCTAATTTGGATACTCAGAATCTCCTTCCCTTCCCCCAACAAGATGCACAACTGTAATAATGAGAATAATTTGCTGCCTTGCTACTTGACCATGCAACAATTTGCAGTCTCTTCACCCTTTGTTTAGCCTGTGTGACACTTCTTTGAATGAAATCAACATTTGGAACAACTGTTTCTTCATCCCCAAAGCTCTGCCTACACTACAGGGATTATTAAGCCAAGCACTTGTATGGAGTGAACATCTGGTACTTCCCAGGTGGCAAAAAGAAAGCTCAAGAGAAGGTGGTGATGCAATATGAGACACACACAGCAGAGCTGAAAAAAAGAACTCTGAAATTATTTTTTAGATTAAGAAAGGATAATCAAATTTGTGATCTTTGGCTTGGACAAAAGACAGTGTCAGGGAATGGGTGATAAAGGCACAGAAGATCATGACTGGTATGCAAAAGTGAACAGGGAATAGCTGTTCATTATTTCCTACCCTTGAGAACAGTAGATTTGAAGAAAACTAGGCACCACATTTCTGTGTGAAAATTTGTCAGAAGAATTACTGATCCTGAAGAGTATAAATGCTCCCAAAAAGTAGCTGGGTAAGCTCATGGAAAACAAGCTACAAGGGCTATGAAACATGAAGACATGCCTACAACTATTAGACTAAACCACAACAATTAGACTCAGGAGGTCCCTGAAATGTGGATTTGCTGTTGATAAATCCCCAGTCAAAGGACCTCTGACCACTCCCTTGTCTTCCTGGGCAGGATTGACACTCCACCAACAGTACTAGAGGTGCCAGGCTTCTAGCAAGCAACACGTCTCCTCTGCTCTGGAAGGTGCTCCCATGCCCAGTTGTGTCTTGCCTTGGGCACACTCTGCACATATTCATGGCTGCAGCTCATTATTCCACATTTTCCATTCTCTCTCACCCCCAGTGGAGATTTAATACAGTCACTCCTTCTCCACAATCTCCCTCTTTCACTCCCTGACACCCCAGGGAGAAATCTCTGCTTAGTTTTAGCTTGTCCCTTCTTGCCAGGGCCCATGATCTTACCTCCTTGGTTCCGATAATCTGAAGTGAATTTGCAACAGTTTACAGCTCTTTTTTTCCTGCAAGAATCATTGTACACTGCTGTGAGCATTTCATACTTGCTTGGAACATGACACTAGTTTACAGAAAGAAGATGGAGGAATAGAAAGTAAATCACTACTTGGGAATTAGTTTGACTAAAATAACCCTGTTCTGCTGATTTTTACAGCTGACAGACTGCCCAAAAGGTATACACAATCATACAGATTGCTCATAGACAAAATACAATATGGTGGCAGAACATAATCTGACCAGGGTGCTGAGCTTTCAGTTCAAAACCTGCTAGTGCTTTGTGACTGCAGTGGTCCAAAGGCACAGCAGGTTAATTAGACGATGACACTACAGAATGAATATCTGAAGCAATAGTTATTGTGAAAATGCTAATATAATTACATAGAAACAGCAATAAATTTAAAGTGTAGGCATCTTTTTTGGTTTTTGTAACTACTCTGTTTCCCATTACCAGCATTACTAACATATTTTTTTCTCAGGAGGCCCAAAGACCATTATGCTGTGGAAGAAATGAAATGGGATGGCACAGAATCAACAGGCTTTTCTATGAATAGCCCTTGATCACAAGATGGACACAGAGCTTACAGTACATGGAGGAGGAAGAAGGTTTGCCCTCCTAGAACAGCAGGAGTGGGTAGCCTGGTCTTACCATAACAAATTACCTAAATGTAGACATGATAAAAGGCTGATTTATTTTTTCCCTGTCAAAATCTCCTGTCCATCTTCAGGCTAACTGCTGAAACAATCCAGAGGAAAAAGAAAAGTTCCTGTAACACATGATCAACTGGAATATTAATCCTATGAGATTTGGGAGTAATTGCAGTCACAAATTGTACAAGAACTTACACCTGTGGTCATTAAGGTTATAAAGTCCCATTCATATTGCTACAAAAATGAGGTTATAATTAACTTCTAACAGCCTTCACTTTCCAGGGGGATTAAGATCTATTCTACCTTCATCATGCCTAAGGCATGAAACCCATTTATAGCAGAGATTATCAAATGGACAGATGCATGTAAAATATTTCAGAACCAGACTTAGTAAGAACTGGAGATTTGCTCAACGATGTTTCCTCAGAGCTGTTTCCTTTTTCTTCCAGCTCTCACTGTTGTATTCTACATTAAACACACATTTAGCATCATGAACTGTCAGGCTCTCTTTTTTGGGTATTTCAGCTCATGTGACAATTTTAGCCTGCTAATGGTGATAAAACAGATACCAGAAACTAAGCCCCAAAAGTCAGTTGTCATAGGTGCTCTTGTATGCAATATACAAACCAATATATAATACTGCAGTTTTTCTCTTGAGTAGTGTTTTTATCTTTTATTGGCAAATACATCTTTGCTGCATTTGCAGCTGTTACCCTTTTGATTTGACATAACACATAGAGCTACCTGAATGTCCAGCTTGATTTAGCTACAAGCATCAAATCATTTCTCAGACCTATTGATATAATTGTTTGCTCTCACTTAACACTCTTGATACATGGCTAATTCAAGATTACTGCAAAAACTCACTTTCCTGCTGATCTTACACACACAAATCTATAATTAGGAATTTCCACATCAAGTTGAAATGCAGAATACACATTTTATTGGTGCAAAGGCCTCAGTATGTATTTTATGTAATTATTTCAGTAATGGTTGAATTGAATAAAAAATTCCTGGAGTTACCTGCAATAATACCTTGCTTCCATCTTTACTGATAATGTAAAGTCACAGACTGCGATTACAGAAAAATGTTTCTTTTAATATCTTCAGCTTTTAATTGTTATCCTTGCTACTTTCTACTTAAAGTCTGTGTTCCTGCTGAGTTCTCAAAGTACTTTTTAACTATGCAGCAACAAAGTAAAAAAATGCTAGATAGCACAATAAGTAATACAGTGCCATGTGCACAGTAATTTCCCCTGGCACAGACAGAAAGGACAAAAAGGAATGGGTTAGTCAGGAAAAGCTGTTTCTGGGCATGAACACAGAGCAAGACCATTGAAGCCAATCAGGTAATGACAATAGTACCAGGATTCTCCCACCTACCTTTATGCATTCCACATAGTTTGTACCCTGAGCAGTGGGAAAAATGAGAATTACCTGGTAGATGTGATTTATAGAGCCAGACTGTTAAAAGCAGTTCATAGAGAAAAAAAATTACAACTGCCAAGATTTTAATAAAGGCTGCAAAGCCCTAGAAGGGCATGTCTTTCAATAAAAAGTTATTTTCACCTTTATTTGGGAGAGCTTTTCATTAAGCATGTATATAAATAAAAATTTTACACTTCTATAGTATTTTTTTTTTGTTTTATTAAAATAAATAAGACTGGAATTTAAAATCAACTGAGAAATATGAAATGTATTGAGACAAATACAGGACAGTTTAATTTATTGTATGTGTCTGTATTGGAATGAAAAGATAGCACTTTAATTTTTCAGTTACAAATTCTAAGGGCTCTAGGTAGCATCAATTTAGATGTTGCTGAAGCATATAGGGCATCAATATGGTCCTGATTCAGCAGAAAAAGTACCACCCCCTCATTCATCTTCACCATTTCCTGTTTCATGTGGGTCTCCCATTCAGTTCCCAACTGGGTCACAGCCCATGGCACTGTGGCTTGAGATACACGTGAAATGCTGGAAGCCTGTCACTCACTCTCCAGCAGCAGGTTTGGTTTAATCAGTCATGCAAGCAGTAGAGTTCAGTATAGATGTCATATAAAAATAATGCAGCACAGGAGCAGCAGCATTGTTCACACAGGGGTGTGGCTTGGCCAGGTCACACAATGGAACTGGTTAAGGTAGGTAGGAGAGCAGAAAACAGGCACACCCACCATCGGCACCACAGTTATATTGACGAGTAGCTGTATTTAAAATCCTGTTCCACTCCCTAGAGATAGTAGCAAATGACAGATCTCTTCTGATTCCAGCATTGTCATTGTGGCATGAAATAAGGAAATTTTAGAGGCAGAAATAAATTGTGGAGTTCAAGTTCTTCTGTAAGTGTAAGGAATGGACATATTTCAGGGAGTGGGAGAATTAAGGACAGGAAATCACTACATGTATTTGACTGACTTCTTTTAGTTTACAAAGGGGAAGATCAGACATTTCATCTTTGCTTCCCCACAGGAAAGGAAACGTAGAAGAGTAGGAAGGGCAAAAACAATATTCTGCTTCAGCTCTATCTTATGATAGAAGACCAGAATAGCAAGTGGTTGACTTCAGCCCTGCTTCAGGGCAGAGGATGATGGAAACCAGGCATTTGTCTAGAACATCTGCACAGATGTGACAGAAGTTCTCAGCTGTTTGGTTTCTCCCTTGTTTTCAGATCAGGTTTAAGACCTCCATGTTCTCCCATCTCAGAATGATGTACATGGGAATTTGGAAGCTCTTAATGGACTCTCACAGCCCATTGCCTGTTCACACAGCCTGGGACAGGGAGCTGTCCATGAAAGTTTAGTGTAAGTGAAAGATCTTCTATTTGTTTTATTACTTATTTCCTTTCTACATTCTAAAGAAAGGTTTGTTAGAAGTCATATAAAAAGAAAATAAGGTGGAAGAGAAGGAAAGGGAGGTATTTTAACCATAACATATCAGGTCATACTGACTCCTGAAATCAGGGGACCTTCATCAGGAAACTGTGGTCCCTCAGTCTCCAAAATCATTCTAGCAGACATATCTTTATCTACAGTATAGTGAAATTTTCTTATCACTAAGAACTGTCTCATTTCCTCTGTGCCTAAGTCATCGTAATAATAGAAGAAAGTAAAGTCACCATCAATACAGAAGATAATACTTGGTCGAGCAGGAATAAAGTTATTAGGAGGGAACATAGGAAGGACTAAATTGTTAAGCTACTTAATAACAGCTGAGCCACAATGACTAAATATTAGTTAGGGGACTTCCCCTCTAATGTTGGTCCTAGGAAGGAAATGGATTTACACACCTAACCACTTATATATTTGGTCACACACTGTATCTGTGAATCTGGGTGGCCACTCCCCAGATTTCCCGTGTGTCATCCTTCAGGATGCTGCAGTCCAGCAGTAGATAAAGACTTCTGGCATTAGCATTAACTTGAAAATTGCATTTCCCTGAACAATTAGCTGTTATTCTTTTCCTCATAACCTTACCATGCTTAGGCATTTTGTTGCACTTCTGGCCTACCTAGGTTACTTCTTTGAGAAGTTTATTACAGGATAATAAGAGTACCATTCCCACCTCAGGAAATCTTTGAGAGGAGTAACTGAAGGACTGAAAAGCTACCTGAGTGGCTGGACTGACTAACACATGGAACTCTATTAAGCCTCCTTGAGTTGGCCTGATAGGGCACATTTTCCTATACTTCTTACTGGGGAAGAACTGTGTTGCCTTGTAGGGGTAAACAGAAATGGCATATCAAAAGGTGTGTTTAAATTCTTCTCTGTTGCAGCTTTTCATGGAATGCATACATTACAGGGCTGCTGTATTTGTTTCAAAATGCAGCTTCTGCAAGGGGTATTATTTTCCCATTAGCTTTGTTTAAGAAGAACTCACAAAGCTTTTTAAAATTCACATATACACAGTCACATGCATGACAGTTTGGATGTAAGCACAGAAAACAGATACAAGAGGGGTATGGATAGCAATGAATGCTTAGAACAGAACTCTCTGAAACACCAATTCTCCTTGGTGCAGAACAAGAACAGAAAGACACCAAAAATCATAAGAAAATTGCCCTACTTGTGCTCTCATTTTTTACTAGCATCTGTCTGATAATAACTGAGAAGTAAATGGAGATGCTCTGGGTATTAATGTGGGTTAATAGAATTAAAGTGGCACAAAGGAAATATCTTATTGCCCTTTATAATTAACCTGGAGATCCATTGCTGCCACAGGTCACAGAGTGAAGAAGCCCTGAAGGAGGAGGTTGATATGTGGTTGTGGGTGGGGTTTTCAGGCTCAGGTTTAGGTCAGGCAGAATGGTGAACTGGCTGGCAAGAAATCAGCCTGAGTTATCAGCCAGATTTACCTGAGAGAGACTGACAGTAGTCTCTGACACAACTGACACGGGGGGAAGGAAAGGAGGGGATCTGCCTTCCTATGGGGCCCTGGGAATTGGCTGCTGTTGAAAACAGGATGTTAGACCATCAATGTGCCCCTGGAAATTTCTATATTCCTACCTTTTAGAGAAACATTTACCCAATGATTAATATAGTAACACAAAATCCAGTCCTCCTCCCTCTACAATCAATAGACAAATTCCCAGTAATTTCTACTTATATAGAGCAGAGGTTATAATATATTAATAGTATGCACTGGATACACTGAAAACACCTGATGGTTGTTCATTTTCGAGCTTATTTTTAGTAAACCATTTGGAGGAGTAACAAATACTTTCAAAATCTTAATACACTGTCCTGTGTTCTATTACTTCTTATCATATGACTGAAGTTAGAGTCTCTATGAATTTTGGGGTTTTCCTCTGTTAATACACACATTTAGTAATTAGATGGATTAACAAGAGAACACAGACAAAAAGATGCTATAGAATTTAACATTGGACAAAAATGTTTAAGTGCCCTTCATAATTGCATTTCTGCTGAACATTTCTGTAGGTTTCTCAATAGAATAGTTTTCCTCTCCTTGGCTTATGCAAAGGACAGTGCCCAACGTGGGTGTAAATTGCAAAGGAAGATAAGTATAACTAGAACACTTTCTGCATCCTGCCCGTACAAACAAATCTTCCTGTTTAATAGGATGCCTTTTCTGCATAAATCTGCTGTAACCATAAGCAGGATTTCATCATCATTTGGAATAATTTCAGTTTAAAGGTGATTTTCTGACAACAATGGAAGTATCTAGAAAAACAGTGACTTGAAACATATTTGGCTGAAGTTCTGACCCTGATGGGAACCTGACATAAACTTCCTCATCTCTAGGCTGGATGTCTGCAGTGCAGGAAAGGCACACAATCACACGTACAGATGGTATGGTTAGATTGATCTTTGTCTGGCATAACTCCAGCCATCATATTTTCATGAATAATGGATGTTCTTACCAGCTGCGAACTTCTGCTTTTTGATAAATTATCACCATCAATCCAAGTGTGTCTAATCATGCTGTACAAAAAAAAAAAAAACAACCGATTTTTATTATCCTTGCTTTATTCTCGAGATTGTCACCTTGTTACAGTGTCACTGAACAGTCAAGACAAGATACTCTGAGCTTTTTCTGTCCTTCTTCAATTAATTGCTTCAGACACAGAATCACTCAATTTTCTATCTTCTTACAGAGTCATGCAATAGTATCTGAGTACTTACAGCATGAATATTTTTATAGGAAAGCACCATCCTCCTTCTCATATCAGTCACTTCATGCACCTTAACACCTTGAATGCTACTTTGACTGTGGTTCTACACTTAAAAGGATTTTTTTGCGGAGCAGCGTGTCTCTTTCTGAACAGTCTATTTCCTGAATGGAAACCTGGCTGTTCTGTCTTGTATTTTCAATAGAGAATTGATTTCCACGGAGGAGGCACCTCAGTCTCACCGAGCCGCTCCTGGCCGGCCAAGGGGCCGGAGCCGCCCCGTTCTGCTGCCCCCTGCGGGCCGCGCTCCCTGCGACTTCCCCGAGACAACTTGGTCTGCACTGCAGTTCCCAAGTATGAGATTTCCAAGCCTTTTCCGACGAAAACCAGTATTTTTTTTCTCAAGAGACAGATTCTGGCTCTGCTAAGCACAGAATAGTTTCAGAGGAGCAGCAAAGTTAATTGGGTGTTAATGTCCCATTTTCCCTCTACATTACTTCTAATTTGTAAAAATTGTAAAGGTGGTGAGAAAAATTGCACTGACAAGATAGAAGTGCCAATCAAAGTTAAAACGTGTTGCTTGTATCTGACTCTATCTCCACTCAGCTCATCCTCAGAGTATCCTCCCAGGGCTCACAGCTGACAGCTGGGCACACTCACAACTGTGGTAAGAGGCATGGCTCCTCTGCGCCTGATTGATATTTTTTATATACTTGAGAAGAAAAGCTAAAATGACAAGACTTTACAAAAGTTTATGGAATGAAAGCTCAATTACCTGATACCTAGGGCTCTAGGCTCAGCAAGCATAGGAGGACTATTTAATCACTCAGTGTGGAGACCTATCCAATTCAGGAATTACTCTGCGCACTGGTGCTGACACCCCACAGAACAGACTTGAGCTGACTGCACCGCCAACTGAGCTTTCCAGTGCCCAGTGTCCTCCCTCCACCTGCACTGCCCTTCATCTACAGCTGCTAATGTCATTTAATGGCATTTTGACATGGATGGATGCTGCAGTTTAGATACAGCCTCCCGAGGCTGGGGTAATCCAGCTTTGAGCCATAGGCACCTGCATTCCCTAGAAAAGCATGGTGAGGCTTTGCAGTAAGAGCCACCAGGTGAATACAAACATTCACCAAGTGAGGTAAACAGATATTGTGCAAGTTAAAAAAATCTCCTTATTTTTCTCAAATAAAGCTGAAAGACAGGTGTTTAATGGCAAGGCCACAGTGTGTCCTGATATTTCCTGTGCTACCACCCTGGCAATGGCACCACAGCAGAGTGCAGACACTGCCTGCCTCTCGTGGTACTTGTGGACACACGGTCAGCAAAAAGTGAAGCATAATAAAACCCCAGGCATATAGTACAGCTTTCACCCACAAGAAAGAGAAGACCCAGCAGACACCTGGAGAGTACAACCAGGACAGGGGTGTTAATTTTGAGTTGTTTCTTTCCTATCCTCTGACCAAAATACTCCAAAACTCTAAACTTGCCAAATAAAGCAGGATGTCCCAACAGCCACACTGTTCTGTCAGCACCTGGGAACCTGTAATTGCTGTGAATAAGCAAATGTTAACTCTGTTTCCCAGACATCTGGTGGTCAGGTCTCTTCACTTCCTCTCTAGCCTGGTGCAAATCAGCCACGCATTGGGTCTTCCAACAGAGTCTGCACTGGTCACTGATGAAGAACCACAACTGGGAAGGGCAAGAGAGACCATCAGCTGTGTACTGTGTTAGAAAGCACAGCATAGACTGGTAGTCCTGAGACACTTACCTGCACCTTTATAGGGCTGCTGTGCTGTAAGCAGCTGGCCCAGCAGGGTCTCTAAATGGAATCTGTTTCATTTAGAGAACTGAATTTCCAAGTTTGTGAGCATTTGGAGTTGGTTTGTTATATCCATACAGACCACTGTGACTCAGTAAAGCTTAAGAAGTTCACATTTGGGAGGGACATTTTAATCCAAATTACAAATTTGATCTTATCTCTAAAATAGCAGGACACCATACACAATATGTACTGAAATAGCAAGGCACAGTGGGCTGTGTTTAAAGTACACATAGCCTAATTCAGGAAACTTCCTTTCTTTGGTTGGCTGATTTTGCTGCTTTTACATAATTTTACTATGTTCATCGTTTCACTTTATTCTTTTTTCCTTTCCACCTTTCATAGCCATTCTACCTGTTACACAATAAACCATTTTCATGTTTGAAGAAAACCAGATCTGAAACTTCCCATAAAGCAAGGAAATCTATACTTAAGGCTGTTGTTCTGCAGAAAAGACTCCACAGAGCCTGCTGGTTACTGCAGAGCCAGACCTTCAATCTCAATGTGTGCCAGGATCCTTAAGAGTGAAGGGAAGGTCAAAATCGAATTAATCAGAACTGGATCCTGAGCTGAATCTTCCCTGCTATCTGTATTTCTTCCTTATTTCCCAATATGCCTTTTGATAGCATCCATCCTAGCCAGCCTGCATGCAACCAAGATGAAAGGAGTACTTGAAACTACTGAAAACAGCTTTGTAACCTAACACATGAAGCATTGTTCAGAAAACCCATTCTGCTGAAGCAGAAGTACACGGAAGGCAAACCAAAACTCAGGTTACCTGTAATGAGTTCCTCCTCTGCACTCACATAGAAGTGTTCCTATTGTTTTCCTACTGACAACTTGGAGAGCTTAAACTTTCATCCTCTACCTGTGCTCTGAATTTAAGTAAATTTTTATACTGCCTGTTCTTCTGCTAATGTCATGAAGCTTCAGGACCTAAATAAAAGAGTAAATTGTTATTAGAAGTGGAGAAAAGATCAAATGTTGCAGCTTACATAAAACAGTTGCTGCTGACCTCAGGTAAGGTTCATGGGTACCAACAATTAAAAGGCTGCTATGCTGCTGCTGAGGTAGATGGGGAAAACTACTGCACTTGGCCTTGTCTGCTGAACTTCCCTTCTTAAGTCTGTCCTTTCTTACATGTTAAAAGAAAAGCATGCAATACAAAACCCCCTTCTATTAATTTCTATACCTTTTTCTCAATAGCCCAGTGCTCATGAGTAAATTTTGAGATGACAATGAAATTTCCCTCAGTATAACACAGTAGGGGTCAGGAGGTTAAACATGTGACCTAGTCAGAACCTTATGCAAAAAAGAAGAAATTAACTGTGTTAGAAACCCTGGCAGTTTCTAAAGAATGTTGCTCTTTCAGCAAAGTCTTTGAACAATTTGCAATGTTACTTGATAAGTGCAGTTGGTAGAAATTAAGCAGCTGAAATGTGTAGCTCTACTCACAGGATAGAAAGCTCCAGTAAGCTAAAAGAATCAACATTTAATTACTAAAATATGCTGTGTGATCCAGAAAAGGCGTAAAAGCTGAAGCTATTGCACTGTGTAGCTCACTCAGCAAAGCACACAGCTGGTCTGTAAAAAATGAGGAAAACACATGGCTTCTGGAACAGTTTAGAAAATAATTTATAAATCAGAACAGATTATTTAATCAGGAAAAGGGAATTAAGTTGAGAAGAGGATAAATCAGAGGAATACACAGATTAATCAACAAGTTACAGTCTCATCACCAAGAGTTGTGAGGGGAAAACGTGCCTGGTTGATTGAACAGTAAAAAGCACAGTGATGAATTAAAGTATTTGCATAGTACAGGAGTTTCCATAAATAAAGTGCAGTGCAGGGAAATGGGTACAGGGGATAGCAAGATGACAACTTTTTATTTCTTCAGGCACTAACAAGAGATGTGATGTCTGAAAGATCTTAATGCTTTTATGAAAAGGGATGCCTTCTAAACTCAAGGGCATTAAAATGCATTATTGTGACGAGTATCTTTAATTTCATTGCTTAGTGAGTGAGGAGTCTATGGAGGACAGGAGGATTTTCTTCACTTGTTTAACATTTACATATTTTGCACTGTATAGAAGCTACCATGCAAAGATCTTGGAGCACTTGCCAAATGTTGGTGATTTAAAACCAAAAAAAAAACTCTTGTAGAAGTAATTTGTCTTCTCCTATCTACAAAAACAGAAAACCAAGGCCATTAATCCCAGAAAGGACAAAAAGTTCACTGTTCACTATAGATTACTTACACTGAGAGACAAGCATCCACTATAAAAGTCATCAGTTTAGGCTAATATAAAACATGATTTAGCTTGGGTCTGTTTGTTTAAGAGATATTTAGTACTGTGGAAGAAAACTGAAGTTCTCTACAGCTCAGAATTCAAGCCATGTCTCTGCAATATACTGGCAACTCTGATGTTTATACAAACTTCTAGGCACTGAATGTCTTGTAACTCTGTTTCTTTATATATACCCCCCTCTTGCTTCCTTTTATGGGTCAAGAGCTTCTTCTGAAATTAATTTAAAAATAGATTACATGAAAGAAACAGGAAATTTTTCTAAACTAAACTTTGACTGAAGATGAGCTTTGATCAGAGCAAACAGGAGGTGAAGTGAACAAATAAGATGACCATAAACTCTTAAAAATTTTGTTTGTGTCAATGAAGATAATTTTACCATCACCATAGTTAACATGTAACGAGAAACAGAGCTACCAGCTGCTTACAGAATGAATTGAAATATCCTTTTCAGTGTCTTAAGACTTTCAGTAATATTATTTGAGAATTTTAAAGGGGAAATGCCACTGGCAGGTCAAATGAACAAACTAATGACAAGTCCTTTTTCTGAAAACACAGGTGGGGAGGGAGGTTCACTAAGAAGGATCGCTGCAAGTAGGAGTCTGCAATGATAGTGTCTTCTTCCTTCTAGATAAAATGAGGAGTCTTCTAGATGTACACCTGCAACCTGCTTTACAAGTTACAAAGAAAGTAGCTATCCAAAGAGAAGAAAATACAGAAATTTGTTTACAGCATCAGTATTTCCCAGATAATTATTTTCTTGTTATGTTTTAAACATATGTCTTCTCTATGAAATTCAATTGTCATATCAAGCTATATTCACAAAGTAGAACTGAGAGCACTGACTGTTTATTTTAAGTGAATTTTTCTTTTACAGTTTAGTGTAACTGGAGGTAGATGCAATATTAAGTGATTTTTTTTCCAGTGGTTTGAAAGAAGTCATCTATGAACATTACAGGATAGAGTACTGGAGACTGGAATCAGTTGCTTGAAGTAAATGTCTACATAAACATGCAAATGAAACAACAAATAAATCACAGCAGTTTCTATGATGATTGTCGGTACAGTGTAGCACGGGTCTTCTTGGATGAAAGGTTGTTTCTGTGATGTCAAAATAGTAATGCCAATACTGCAAATATTCCCCATGTCTGCTACTGGAAAAGATACAAGATTCAGGGACAAAGTATTACAACTATGCCGTTCCTATTATTTCCCATGTAACTCAAATTATCAAAAGCAAGTTGAAGGGAATTACACAGCAAAGAGTCTGATCTGCTATGCAGGAATGCATTTCTGACCTCGCAGGCAGGAGTTCCATTTCATGTAAATGTATGAAAATGGATACTGCCATTGTCAGGACTTTTGCCTTAACCACATCTGTCAGCCTCACTGTCAGAGCTGTTAAATTTGTTCTGTGCAGCAGATTCCTTTGTGGGAATAATGGAAGCTCCCAGCAACTTCAGTTCAAAGTATTTTTTTTACAATTCTATGATTACTTGCTCAAATCCATGAAGTGCTCACTAACCTGTAACTGAGGACAAATACTGATACATAGAAAGGACCTAACCATGGTTTATTAACAACATTTTGTAGTAATGACCTTTCCTTAGAATTCTAGGTTTGCAAAGGAGCAAAACCAGTCTGATGTAACATAAATGGCAAAAAAATATTTTTAGCAACAAAATAGAAACTGTTTTTAAAATAAAATCCTCAGTGCTCTTTCCTTTAAATTTCCCACAAAGTTTGTTGAACAGATAGATACTTCTGTAAACAGAAATACTAATATATATCTGCAGACGTGATCCTGCACTGCAATATATCAGAAGTAGAAGGTCCAGAAGAAAAATCAGATTACATGCTTTCTGTTTCCTTGGTGCAATTTCTTGCCAGCAGCATAAAATTTTCATATCAATTAACAGATTCAAGCATGTACTTATTTCAAAGACCACAACTAATTTCACTGGAACAAGCGGGACTCTTTAGAAACTTGCAAGACAAGATTGTCCCAATGTACTGAAATCAGCAGGCCTATTAGCATTCTGCCTCTGACAGATCTGACTTCCTTTCAGGAAATGAAAGATACCAAGTAAGAACTGACATCACTCTCACCCTTCCTTACTAAGAACAGAAGGATTCCCAAATTAAGTTCACAAAGAAGTTGAAGCCAAGCCTCTCTCAAGTAGATGTGATGGTCCTTTTAAAGTCAACAGGCAGCATTAACATTTGACCTCTAATATACAGAACACATATAATAAAACCTATACTGGTTTCAAAATATACTTCCTGGCCCAGGAACTATGAATCTGCTCTGTAATGCATGAAATGTATTAATTATCATCTGTTTTCCTCTTAGTGAAAATCCAAACATAGCATTCAATAGGAACCTTAAGATTTTACATATCAAACTGATTTATATAATATTTGAAACTTTACAAAATAATACTAAAGTAGTCAATAAAAAGATCAAATTTAAAATATTTACATTTTTTACATAATTTCCCCTTACTTACAATTATTAAATAATCTTCCATAGTTTCCTTAATTTTAGGGAAAAGCTTTTGATAACTAAAAACTAATTTTGAATTACTATCAGATGGCTTTTTACTCAAACAGAATTTTGCAAAATCCCATTTTCAATGTGAAACATTATCTCCACATTTTCATTAGCAGTTTTATATATATATATATATATATGTTTATAGCTGTTTTATAATGCAATCCTGTTTTCTATAATAAACAGTGGAGATCTAAATAAGAAAATGGCACAGTATGGATGGAAACATTATGTTCCCAACTCTTAAATCCCTTTATGTCATTTGGCTTCTAGAATATCCAGTTTCTTGATAATTTGTTATTCTTCCAGTACTTTCAAGCAATTGAATCCATACTTATTTAGATTTTTGTGTCATCATCTTTTGAGAAATTATTTCCTGAAGGTATTTCACAAAGACTATCACCATCCGTGCTGAAATCATCGTCGTCGTCGTCATCATCATCAGAATCAGCCAACACTTTACTTGGTGACTTCTTCAGTCTACTAAAGCAAAACCACACATATTTGCTATTAAAACAGCACATCTACACACAGAACACACAAAGCTTTAAACATTGACAGGCAGGATTTACATTTTTGAAGGATGTCAAAGTACTCGGGCAGGGGCACTTTATCATAGACATATTACATGAACGAAACATGCATGGGATAGAACAATCAAATTTTCAAGCACCTCTAACTAAAGTGGCAGAGAGAGGAAACTCTAAACTTTGCACACTGGGATGTTCCCAGATGGCCAAGGAAAACTAACACAGGATGACTGTACCTCTCAGCTATTAGGGAAATTTTTACTGCTACAAATGGTAAGAGTGTCAAGTCCCACCACTTTTTTCCATTTTATATTCCCTGCCTCAATGACTTTATTCAGAAGGGAGATCTGGGGAAAGAAGGCTGGGACACCTAAAGAGTTTCACAGGTCTGTGTCAAACTGTGTGTGCTGATGACAAACTTGTAGCGAAAGCCCTCAGTTTATGGACTACAGACGCAAGCAGTCAAACGTGTGAGAAGTGATGTGATACAGAACTGGAAGATCTGACAACTCATCCTACCTTAATTCTTTTTTTGCAGTGTTAAGCTGTCCTTGCAATTGTTCATTTATGTCTAGTTGCTCTTCAAGTTCTCTCTGAAGTTTCTTTTTAGCATTTTCCAGTCTGTCTATTTCTTCTTCAGCTTCTTCAACTTGACGTTTCATTGCTTTCAAACGCAAACTCAACTGCAATATTTACATGTCATCTGATTAGAGGACTATTTTAATAAAGGAATTTTATTCTTCCAGCATCTATGAGAGGGAGAATAAAGACAAAACTTTGCCAGTGTAGTGACACTGTAATCCTCTGCTTCAGAAATATTTGAAAGTCAGCATTAGACTTTAAGAAAAATAATGTGATATGGTTTTTTCACAAAGAAAAACCAGCAACAAGCAAAGAGAGCTTCACTAGAGTAAGACAGTATTATGTGATAGCAAGAGCTGGTTATCAATTATGACAGAGTAGAGTTAAAAGGGTGTCTAAGTTAAGAAACTTTGACAGATACTATAAGATACATTTCAAAAACCCAGAGGATTTTTAAAGATCATTCCTCTAATGGATGTCTGCAATTTGAAACACGCTGTTCATTCTCCAGGCAGAATATTAACTGTTGGCTCATGTGCTGAAACAATCCATGTTTTAATCAACAAAGACCACCAGTAATGGTAGAACACATTGCTATTAGAACATCAGTGTGTGTTTAGACTTACAGCCCATATTTAACAGTAAATGGCTTTTTTTAAAAACAAGATTTTATGGTGGCAAGACAGAATATGTTACTTGTTGGTGTATTTATAGGATCAATTATTCTCTGTTATTTGCTTTATTTCTTAAATTAGCATTGCTTCTGTAACTGCTTTCTTTTAATAATTTTCACAATTAATAACAATTTAGTATTAGAAAAAAGCACATGATGCAATAGCAGCTGCAAATATCACTAAATGGGAATTCATAAACAGAGTAATCAGAATCTACCTCCATTCATCTTGTATCTTTTACATATGATGGTTTATGCTAGTAGGATTAATATCAGATATTTGCATGTTAGTCTTTCCCTCTACCTGGTCCTTCTGATCAGTCAGTGACAGATGTTCATCATCTACTTGCAACATTAACTCCTTCACTTTCCTCTCAAGTCTGCGGTTACTTAGTTGGAAATTGGCTCTATCCCTAGGGAAAAAACAAAACCAACAAAAGACAGGTTTGTAAAAAAGGAACTGAAATACTCCAAATCCTGTTAATTTAATTTCTTAACAATCTTTTAAAAATTAAACAAACACTTAGGCTCCCTGCTTGGACTTACTGAATGCATGCAACATATTGAGGAATTTGTTCATAAGTAGAAATGACTAAGGAGAACTACTTCTGCCACTACAGCAACATTTTGCAACAAAAATACACGCCTCTAAGAACAAACAAAAAGCAAACATGAAAGTAGATGTCTCAAGGTACAGTTAATATTTCTAAGCCTGTTCCATTTTATAAAATAAGGAGCTATGGAACCATGTTAGCACTGTGCCCAGTTTTAAATTTTAAGACAAACTGCTACTGTGCTTGCAGCCAAAATGAAAATTTGCAATACTTTTATGAAACAGTAACCATTTTAATTCGGTGAAAAAAATCCCAAGTTAGTTGTAATAGATTTAATATTAGCAAGAGGCCATAATAATAACAAACATAAACATGCATGTTTTGATCTTGATATAACTGGTTTTACCTCTCTTCATTTGCAAGTCGCTCTTCCAGCTCTGTGATCCTTGCCTCCATCTGAGCAACAAGTCCCTCCTTACTGGATCGGTAAGAGCCCTCCAGGTGAAGAATTCGGCTTTTCAAGTCCTTGTTCTATAGTTGGAACACACTTGGTTAATACACAATTACTCAGATTGACAAATATCACCTTAACACCAAATTCACGTCTCCAGGAAAACATGTATCAGTATGTACAGTGATCAATATAGTATTTAGTGAACATGGAAAGTAATTGAGATTTTACAGTTTACTACAAACAAATTTTCTACTAATGTGGCTTATTGAAAAGAATTTACTGTTCAGCTTTGGTTTAAGCTTTAGGAATAAATGGACCCTTAAACCTCAGACAGTTTGGTAGCCCCTTCCAGCAGTACTTTTTAATATGCCTTTTCTTTCCCAAATACTTTGTAAGATCTGTCTTATGTTCCACCCAATTATTTTGTAAAATTCGGTGTTCTTGCCCTGTAAATCACTGGTGTATGGCTAGAACAAGTAGACAAAGGAATTATTTACATCCAATACCACTTTACTTTATTAAAGTTGTTACTGGGGTGTTCCCCTGCCTTTCTTAACTCTCTGATGCCACTCCTAATACAAAAATAGTTTGAAAAATATTTGTAAAAGGAGACCTTTTGCTAAGATTTTTCTGAGGCTAGGTAATACAGGTTTTCAATGGGGACTTAGTCAAAGAGTTGACAGGAAAAAAACCAAAAACCAACAAATAAAGAATTACATGATGAACAGAAAACTAAAGCTCTTTGTTAGAGAAATTCAAAGCATGATCTCAGGTCTCAAAAACAGGCAAAAGCACTATGACAGGAAACTCAGAACTAAAGTATGAGAATGTACATAGTATATACCAGTAGGTGGCATTCTTTTTTCTCAAACAATTAAGATGAGATCAATGTCACATAATTGAAGGCACCTAATTAGGTGTGTTGTACTAACACATTCTCTAAATTCCCTTTACAATCTGTTTTATATTCTTGAGTTTTTAAATAATACTATGACTTGTTGAGATAGCTTCCCTCTGGATCTCACCTAAGGGCTATGATAAGTAATCTTGCTTTCAAAGACCACTGAACAGCAGAAGAATTATTTACTACTACAGAAGAAAACACTCAACTAAAATCACAATTATTTGATATATATTCAACAGTGTTCCTGAAGTACTGTTAAGCCTTGGCAGAACAGCTCCTCCAAAACTGGTAATTTACAACCAGTCATAATTACCTGTCTTTCCAATGAAATTTTGTCACACTCCAAGTCTTGCTTTATAGCTCTTTCCTGAAGTAGCTCTGTCCTCATTTGTTCAATCTATTAGAGAAAGAAGACAGAAATTTTAATAAGAGACTTAAATAACATTTATCTATATGATACCGTGTGTATGCACACATATAAACTACATATACCTATGCAATAAGCAATATGTTCTTTCTCAGAACTCAAGACATATACATGATGTCAGATGAGTTTTACAGCTACAATCTTGAAAAAAAATTCTGCTTCAGGAAGTCCATGTTATTCCCAATACTTGTTCTAGGCACTTCACATCCACATTGGATATTGTTGATGTTTATCATATACATTCTATAGCAAGGAACTGAACTCTAAGCTGTTGTATGAGGGACACATCATGTGTCAGGACACTGAGTTCTGAAACATCACATCCATCTTCAAACATCTTTTCCAGTTGTTTTCATACTTAAGTCTGAACCTCTAAAACAGCACCTTACTTTTAAGCTGCTGACTAGTCAAAGTTAAGTTTATCTTTGTTAAACACAAGCTGGTACCTGCAGACAAGTGTCTAGAACTCAGTGAAACACTCCACAGAGAATTGCAGTTTTCTGTATGTATGGGAGTAGTAAAAGCTCTTTTTCAACAGACTGCTGCATGATGGATACGAACATTGCTCCCCTCCTTCAGTCAATTTTATGTCTGCTGTACTGGAGGGGCACCAACCTCTAGATTTGGAGAGGGGGTAGGTTTTGCTTGTTTTGTTAAAAGTCAGCTTTGTCTACAGTTTCTGTTAATATTTCTGCTCCACATTCAACAACCACAAGGAAGATACATTCTCCATGTGTAAAGATGTTAAAAAGCTACCTATTCAATAGAGATGTAAGATAAGAATGCAGAATTAGTTTGTTTTACCTCACTATTGGATTTGATTGGAAAAAAAAATTGAGGGCAAAGAAAACTCTAAACTGCCTAACAGTTGCTACTGAAACTTTGGTGCTAAAGAATAAAGTTTGTAGGGCTATTGAAATACTTATCTTGCTTCCCAAATCCCTAAAAATGCTTCTACAGGCACAGTAAATGTTACCACAGCATTTGTGGTTTACACTGCACAGGATTTATTATGATAGATATCATCTGGGGAACACAGTGAATATCTGTATCAATTACTGTACCTGCAAAGAAACAGACTGATAAAGATTCCAGTGGCCACAGCATTCTTCCCTGCTTTACATCAGTTACATAAGAACTTGCATAAACACACCATCCCACTTGAGCAAATCTCAGTTACAGATTTATCTCAGTAAAGGTCTTTCAAAAGCCCTTGGGAATTCTTGCATAAAAAAAATCCAAAAGCAATGTTAAGAATGTGAAGGTTAAACAAGTACAGCAGATGAAAATTTACCCTAGGCCTTATTTTTTAACCACATTATAATATTAAAAGAAACATTTTCAGTTAATCGTGGTTAAAGGAAGTAATTTGCACTGTTTCTGGAGCCTGGAAATTGATATATGAATACAAATAATGGCAGCAATGCATGCAGTTGCATCTGTTATGGCACAGGATGGGAACAGAAGAGTAGAAGGCATTCCTGAAAACTAAAGTCATAACAGCTCCTAGAATACCAATGGCAGCATGTGGCTGTGTTCTCAACAGCTGAGTAATTGCTTAAAAGCTCTCATTGTCACATGGAAGACTAATAATAACAGTGTTTTATATGTTATACAGTAAAATATTATATAGTAAAGTATTATTTTATAGACAAATTGGAATCACGTGTATAATAGCTGTATTTTTTAATGAAAGAGATGAAAAAAGTTATAATGTGAGGGATTACATAGAATTTATTCTGCTGTAATTGCTTTAGCAAGACAGGAAAAAATACAGCTAAATTTGTGGTAAAATGAATGACTAATTAAACATGTAGCTGTTAATTGAAGAAAGGGGTTTTGTTTTATGTAGGAACTTGCTTAATGGACCACTCTGAGGTTCTACTGTGCTCTTACTGTGCTCAGAGGCTGTAACAAATTTGTGCAGCCTTCCCAAGATTCAAACTAAGGAATTATTTAGAGGACAATTATTATATTTCCAAGATGACTGCTACTGTTGTTGGACACCTCTTGGTAAAAGCGACCTCACAGAAAGGTAGTGGGAGAGAGAAAAAGTGCTAAATCTGATTAGGATCAGAAAGCTACATGCAAATATATACAAGAGCTTGTTAAAAGGAAAGGGCAGCAGATAAAATTCTTGCTGGAGAAGATATAAACTGTTTTATCTTTTTATGTTTTTCAACAGTAAACACAAAATTAATATGCACAAATGAGAAAAGAAGTTGTCTGCCAAAATGTGCTTGAAATTCCACTTATTTCACAGCTGTAAGGTGTACCGGTTTCATGGCCATACTCTGTGTATATACCATGTGGGACATCATGTTCCATGTTCTACCTTTCCTATACTTGATAAATAGGAAATACATGATACTTGTGTCTAATATGTCTAACTATGTCTAATATATGATACTTGTGTTAAAAGAATAGAAATTTTTGCAGCTTAAAGCAACACTTACCACAGCTGGATTTGAAGAATGCTAATAACAAAGAATTGAGAAAAGCAATTGTATCAGATTTTACAAAGCTTTATCATTTTGTGCCAGCTTTAGGATTAAAAGCAGCTGTTCAATTCATTACAGTGAAAGAAATTGATTTCTAATAATAAATTAGATTATTATTGAACATCAGTATTGTTCACTGTGTAACAGGTTTGCAGCCTATGTTTCTTGTTAATTCCTAAGTAGCACATGTATATATACACACACATATACGTACATACATATATATACACACACATATACATACATACATATATATACACACAAATATATATATATATGTCTTAGACAATTTCCAAGTATGTGATCAAAAAAAACACTGATTAATCAAGAAGAAAGCTAAAGCTAAACAGATCCCTTTGGTGCTTCAAAACTGAAAAACAATCTTCATATCCAGATTTTCATTTCTTTGCTTCCTACAGCCAGTGCCAGCTAAAGAGCAGATATCCAGCTCTCCACTGGGAACACGACCAAAAGGAAGTGAATTATGCAGGTCAGATGCTAAAATCATCATGAAAACTAATAATTTTTCACCCTTACTGGAAACAACTCTGAAATCAATAGTCTCTTGCTCACATTTTCACAGAGCACAAGAATTGATGAGGGTATTGTGAGGGTTTTTCAATTATGTTTGCAAAGTCAATACGGCAAGAGATACTTCATTTCACTTGTTCATAGGAAAAAAATCACTTATTAAAATATGTCCTGTCCCTGCTCACTTTAGACTCAAAGAGCAGTTGAGTGCTCTAGCTTTCCATGTGTCTGTAGTAGTGTGGCTTGAGTATTTTGGACCTTCTAGAGTTAATAATACATTATCATTTAAAAACTAATAGGATATGACCCACTTTTCCCCAAATTTTTTTTTTTCTGTTTCCACTCTGCTGTGGTACTTCTTGAGAACAACACAAAATGAGATGAAAACAGTGTGTCATGCAGTCATTCAGATTGAAAAGGCTGTTTAAATTAAAAAAGAATAACATTTCATGGCAAGAGAAATGTGCACTATTAGTCTTGCCAATGTTTATTCAAACATTCAGCTTTATGTAAAATAGAAACAGTTGTATAAATTTGTTTTTACTGGAAATTTCAGTATTATAGTTCATTATCAGTATGTTAAAATAACATATTTATAATAATAGTTTTAAAAATGTAGAGGAATACAGATATTACCAAAATAAATCCATTATAATTTCTCATGTCATTATAAATGCTTAGCAGACCCTGAAATACTCTTTAGTAATTTGACTACTTAGTCATTCTGGCATAAAATCAAAACAAAGCAACCTTTATAACTCATGTGTGAAATGAGAAATTCCAGACCTCAAAATAAATACGTCTTTTACCCATTATGTAACATTTTAGTCACCAAACTGTATTTTAGGTTTCCATTCAGTTAGCAAATTAACTTCCATAGCAGCTATGACTAAAGTTCTTTTATCCCAGGTTTACAACACAGCACAGAATCCAGTATTAAAGGCTTCCTGCTTTAACAACAGCCTGACCCCACATTATTATAGGTCCTTTACATTCTATTTCACCCACTGAGTCTGTATAGGAGACTATAGGAGTCTGGACAATATCAATGGAACAATAGCAGAAAGTCTTTATTCCAATCAAATAGAATCTCAGTAACCTGAGTTCAAACAAAGCAGTAATGGTGCCTTCATGCTTCAAGGATGTGTGAGAGAAAGCTGAGCTCTACCTCACTTTAAACTCCCAGCTGTCTCAGTGGAACACAGAATTTCATTAAAAAGACACAGAAACTAAGATTTTACTTTCTGTTCTCCCTCTGAAGCTACAGCTACTCAAAAGAATGTCAGTAGTTCTTTTTTTTTCTGGAGAAGAAGAAATGAGAACAGAACAGATTATTGTGGGTGTCTCAATGCTAATTGTCCCCTGAGCTTCTAGGAAATTACTGTGAGCTGTAGTACTTCATGCAGAGTTACAGCAGCAGATGTGCTGCAATGAGTTATGCATCAGTTTCACATCGTTCAGAAAGCAAAAATAAGGCAAAGAATATTATCTAGGCCATGATATTCCAAGACAGCCACATCACTGTATTTCTTTCCCTGAACTATTACAACATTTGCATGATCCTGACTACTCAGCCATGGATGTCTGGCTACTTTTGCAGTAATCAGGCCCTATACTTTACTTTATAGTTTATTATAGGACTTATAATTTCTTGTGTCAGTTCATTCAAAAATCATGAATAATATTATTAAGGCCTCTGTCTTCAAACCAATGAACTCCTAATTCTCCTAAGACTTGGTAATTTCCAACTCAATGGTCTCATTTCCGATCCACTCACTCCAATTCCCCCACGTGCACATTCACAGGCTTTATTGAAGACAGAGGTAAAATGTTCCTTTATTTGAGAGGGAATACCTGGATTACTTTTTATTTTGACTGTGGCCTCACCATACAGTCTCCACAACTTCTTCCCTCTACTTACACAGACAAAAGCCTTTTTTTTGTTATTTTTTTGTTGCTTGTTTGACTTGCTGTAATAGGTCTCACTTAGCTTGGCAAGTATTTATCTACATTTTCTGCCCCATGAGACATTAATAAATGCTCAATAATAAATCCTTCTTCTCATCTTTCTGGGTTATCAACTTACATTACACTTCTCAAACAAAGGACTGATGTTTTCATGTGGAAAACTTTCCAATTGTCTTGCCTTTGACATATCTTAACCAGTTTTTACACTTGTAATGAAAATCAAGCTTCCTCTCTGTTGAAACTGGCTAGCATCCTTGGTTCAGCTGATTTCACTAAGTAATTCCACAATTTCCTAAAGCTCCTCCTCTTCCTTCTTTGAAATTAAGAGTCTATTATGCTGAATTACTTTTCAGTATGATTAAAATTGTGATCTTTCAATATAAGAGACTCTTCACAACAGGCTTATTGGTCTTCAGTCTTTATATACATCCTGTTTTCCAGTTAGAACAACAGGAAAAAAATGGTCTGTGATGATGTGGAGGGAGCATATTTAATCATGTTTGTGAACCTTGGGTTTTTTGGATTTACATGCTGTGCTCAAGTATAGCATATAAACCTTATTGCTAATCATTATTTAGTTGATCAATATTGATTGTGATCCTAATAACACTTTTTCATAGAATCATTAAACAAAAGCCGGAAGACTTGTTCAAGTACCTGTTCTCTGCACCTGCTGATCCTCTCAGACAACAAATCTGAATTATTCTTTTCTTCATCAAGCTCAAGTTCCAGGTGAGACAACTTATCCTAAGTGGAACAAAGAAAAGCAACCTCAACATACTACTTTCCTCTTCAGATTGCTATCATTTTCCATCCTCCTCAGATTGCTATCAGGGTGTTCTTCTTTAAACTTCAAGGACCCGTAGTGTCTGAAAGACTAAGCTTGGAAACTGAAATGCCTCAAAACACACAGCAAAAGACATGGCAGGTAGATAAAGCTTTACAGTAAATTTGTTTGACAGACATAAAATAAACATTTTGTTTCCTTTTATTATCACTCCAAACAATTTCAAGAATATAAGAGAAATTCTGTAATGCTTCTATTGAGACTTTGAGTGTCTGCATTACATTATATATTTGAAAGACAAATTTCTGTTTATCCGAGTACAATGACATAGAAATGTTTGTTTATGAAAGTCAAATAACAGCCTAGTTGAACTGAACAGTTATGATGCCCTGTAAGAAGTTAGAGTTACAATGTTATTCAGACTCCTGAAATGAATTGATATCAAAGGCTAAAACTTTTAAATATTTTTTAAGTTCTGAATGATGGGCCTAGAAATGAAAGTCATGCAAATTTTCATGACAAGCTCTAGATAAGATAAATTAAAAAGAAGTTAATTAAAATTACAAGAGAAAATTCTAATTTAGAACATATCATGTTACAATAGATATGCTAACAAATCACCTTTAAAATATACATTATTTTCTGCAGTAATACTACAAGGATTTTCAACAACATGAAGCTATTTTGATTCCTTCCAAGCAGAATCCATGTGAAACACCAAAATTACTTTCATCTCTTCAAAAAAAAAAGAAACCCATACGAATGTCTTTTACCTCCATTAGTTTGATTTGTCTCGCCCGATCGTCTTTTAAGTGGTTTTTGGCTTCCAGTTCATACTCCAAACTTTTCACAGTCTGTTCCAGTAACTGAGTTTTTGTTATTGCCTCATCCTGAGCTCTCTGGTGGTCCCTCAGGTTTTCTTCCATCAGGCGCATCTGAAGCAATAAGATCATGGGAATACACTTTGTACTTCCTATAAACAAGGGATGGCAGTAAAGGGGGCTCACTGCAAACACAGCAGATCTGGATGCATGACAGGAATTCCACCAAGTTACTGGCTTTTCACAGTAATTTTTGTTTTATCCACAAGATGGCACCAAGAAAATAAACTTGGATTATGACCTACGATGAGATGCTTCATGCTACATGTTTTACACTGAAAATTATCCATGGTGTGGTTCTTTAGATATTAGATACAGTTGAGCTACCTGCTGAGGACAAAAGTTCCCTATTCAACTGTGTGTCCTCAATAATATTATCTGGAAAACCTTCATGGTACTTTAAATATATATATAATTAGTGAGAGGGGTTTTAGGAGAAATCATGACCATTCCTTGTGTGTGTAACTTAACTTGTAAGAGATATATAATATAGGATGAAAGGTTTTTTTCCTTAATGGTTTTCCACATTCTTCCTCTGTTTCAAGTGCTTATTTTAGTAATGAAGCTAAAATAATGTATCAGTGAACATTCAGAGTTCTAAGTCCTGATACTTGCATGACTTGGTGAACAGCTGGTTAAGTGCAGGGATGTGTACATTAATATCCTTTTAGATGCATTTAATGTTTCAGAACGACATTGAATTGTCAGCTTTCAAGATGAGTATCTTCTGTGAATCCACACAGAACCCAGAACAGATGCAGCAGGGAAGAACTCCCATATTGCCTCACAAGACTGATGTATTGTTTTTCTACTCAACCAACATGATACTCATGTTGCCATGATCATTACAATCCTTGGCTTTTGATGAGACTCTCAGAAAGGATATTTTTTTTGTGCACTGTGACACCTAGCCAGGAGAATTTTGATAGACAACAGACTTTCATGTTCAATGGAAGGACTATTTATACTTGTTAAACACAAAGGAGATAGTGGTAATAAAGAGTTTCAATTTTCCTGGATATTTAGTCTCAGAAAGTCAGCTGTTTAACCTGCCTTTCCTATATTTTGTTTCCTCTTTTGCAGTTAGTTGCCATATTACATTTTAAAGCCCTAGCATATTGCCTCATGGAGATGTCAAATTCCACAGTTACTACTATTTTGTCCTTTGTATACTGTTTGGATTATCTTTTTGTCAAATAACAGTTTATTTTACTCTTTATTTTTTTTTCTCTGTATTTGTTTTGTAATTGTAATAGATGACACTAGAATTATTTTTAGTAACTGCAAACACAGAGTGTTTACACTGCATAAACATACATTTACATGTTTGATGTATGTATTAATACAACTTCATTCAACTCAAGAGCTATGTTCTCAAAATCACTGTTTTATCTTTCATTTCTCATCAAGAGTCTTCATCCCTTTACAAAGGCTCGCCATCCCTGAATGGAATAAATATAGAAGGAAGACACAACAAAATACAGGAACTACTCTTTCTTCTATTGCTGTTCTTTTAAATTTAATTTAAAACAAATTTTCTAAGGGGAGAGGAAACTGGAAAAATCCTACTACTGAAACATCCCGGACAGAGAAACCATCTGTGACCAATGTATTCTCATAATTTTTCCAACTGGAGAGCAGGTATATGCAAATTTTTAAAAGACTGGATTGTCTTTATGGCAAAATTTACATATAACGAGGCAGACACTCAAGACTGGATGATTCTTGGTTGCACAGAAACCTTTGTCATTTAAAGCTGCACCTTGGCTCATATGAATGAAGAGAAGAATGTATTTTTGCATGTTTGTTTGTTTTTCCTAAATAACTGATGAGTTTTTCCCAATCAAAAACATTTCTAAATTCTCAGTCCTCCAGCAGCAGGCATTAAAGATCATCAGATCATCAGTGGAATCCCTGTCATATCACTTGAGGTGCATTCATTTGTCAAACACTGCATTTATATGTTCTAAACAGGAACCCCCATTTCCCCAACAGAAATAACATGCTGATCATCACCATGAAAAATCAAACTCAAAAGCCTGCTGAGATCAGCCTCTCATGATGTACATGAGAGTACACAAAAGCATGATAAAAAACATTCATTATCTTGAAAACTGCCTGCACTGAATTCTAGGTCAAAGTTGAGAATTTGTCACTGAATTTATGAGTCATTACCTCATCTTGCATTCTTATGTTCATCAGGCGTGATTTTTCTACCTCAATATTTTTCTCCTTCAATTGCCTCTGGAGATCTATAAATTCCCTGCGATTTTTCTCCTTGTATTCATCAAGCTGGCTCTGAAGCTCTAGAGTTGATGTTCTTGAGATCTCCACCATTTCAGACATCTGGGCAAAAAAGTACATATACAAAAGGTTCCATTGTGTTTAATACAGTAAGTTTTTTTCCCTCCAGCTTCAGTATTCAGCTCAGTATTTTCAAAGAGAAAATTTATCAAACATTCCCAAATAAATTAATTTATATGCAGAAGTGGGAAAACACAAAACAGTAAAGTTAATTTCTAACTACATGTGTGACAAGACATGCTTTTTGTCTGTCAGCAGTTCTTCCAGCTGAGTGACACAATGAAGTGTACAGCCACACTTCAGCATGTTGGTATTAGCTGTACAGTTAACACACAGACAGCACAATAAATGTGATGCAGAAATTTCGAGCATCAGCTGTAAAACTTTGAAATACCACTGTACTGTACATGAGAACTGAACTCAGATCTGGGATCTGGTTTATACAGAACTGGTTTACAATGCAATTTTGTGATAGTGGTGTTCCAGTCATCGTTACAGCCCTGAAAAGCTTTTAATAAGAGCTTCTAGGTTAAAGAAACTAATATTAAACTTTGTAGTCTACTTTCTTTAATACATTTAAAAATGTATAATTCTTTACAATTTGCCAGTTCATTCACTTCTATTTGTTAAATACTCAGATCCCTGCAGCCTCTTGGGGGTGAACTCATACCTCCTCCTGTAACTTCTCAACAGTCTTAATCAGTTCCAATCGTTCATTCTCCATTTCATTCTTTATCTGCTTTAACTGCTCCTTCTGCTGAGTTTCATCTTTTAATTGCTGACTTATCTGCTGTCGTTCCTGTGAAACGCAACGGATGTTCTCCTGCAGTAGATTAAAAAATACGTATCATGAAATGTAGATCATCTTTTCTAATGCCTTAAAGGTATGTTACTTAACACAGTAATACCAGCAGCTGCTGTAAAATTAAGACAAATTTCAGGTTTTACAGTTTGCTAGCTAGTATAGGACAAACACTGATATATCATGCTAGAAACAACTGAATGTCCATTTATACCTCTTTTCTTAACTCAAGTATTAAAACCATGATGCCATGGGAATGTCCCTCCCAACTATCCAAATGCTGCAGTTTCCTCGGTGTCTGCCCATTCAGTACACTATACTGAATTTCATTATTTGAAATCTGGATTTGAAATTTATAGGACAGCTTCAATGGTCAATTTAAGTATAATCTCTAATTTGAGTGCCCTTCATGTACAAAAAGCCTTCAGCACTTTTCAGTGGAATTGGCTGGCCAGTCACAGTGTAACTGGCAAGTCAGGCAAACAGCCTGTCAGCTGCCAATTTAAAGCCAATACTTAGTGGCAATTAATTACTTTGTGAAGAAGCTAAAGTGCCATTATATGAAAAGAGAACAAAATGGGGGAAATGAAAAGGAGTCATTTGTTTTCACACTAAACTAAAAGATTATTCTGATATTTCTCCATTTTTTCTAAACAATACTAGTTGAATGTTCTCTTTACAAAATTAGTAATTCATCTCAGCTGATAACTGAAAATTAAAAATGTCTTTCAACTTACAATGCTCTGCAATGCTAATTCTAGATGCCTACCATTATCTACCACAATGAAAAGATAAACTTCCTATTTTTCTACCCATTGAAAGGATCCCATGTTCTGATTGTTTAATTTAAAAAGCACATATTACTTGACACTGCCATCCACGTTGGTATAATTGTTAGTTTTTAAGATAACACAGTACCATATATACTATGGTTAAAGGGATAATAATTAGGTCATTTCACTTCCCAATGGTACAAAAATGTTGAGATGTATTTCATTTCCTGAAACACTACCCTACACAGAGGTGGCTACCCTAGAACAGAGGTTAGAACACAACACAAAATGCTACAAAAATATTCCTCACTTAAGCACCTATAAACAGAATTTCAGTATAGGGGATGATTTTAGATGAAAGCACTAATGCAAACAGTCTATTACAATTAAGTGCACACCAGCTCCAACATTTCTGACTAGAAATCCAGAATGAAGGAGGAACAAACATGGCTGCTTCTAGTAACTGTTACAGTTCTATTGGTATCGTCATTGTCTTTCTTATACTAGACCACCATTACAAGTAATTTGTGCTATGTAAAAAAGCAAGATGGGAGAGTCAGGAATTACATTTCCACTGGGATACACATTATTACAGTGCCAGAGTTTGTCGTCTAAATTGTCAATGGTAATACAAGGCCAAATCAACCTACTGCACAACATTATTCATTAGAACAACTCTAAAGACAGAAAGGCTGAATTGTTCTAAACAAAAGGGCCACTGATTACATCCTGAGGTCTGTTAGTGCTCATATCCGGTGGACAAGAGTGTAGAATTAGAAAGAGGATTAAATTTAGTGTGCCAGAATTCAGACGTAAATTGTGAATAAAATGTCAAGACAGACTCTCCTGCCACCTTCCCTAGAATTCTTTCATTTGGAGACCCTGCTTGGAGGCAGCATTATTTGGCACGATGCCCTGAAGGATGCATAAACTGAAAAAAAAGAACACACTTTTCAAGCATCTTGAGCCAAAGCTAATCAAGATGCAGGAGATGTGTACGGTGCATTGATCCATGTTACACAGCAAGGTCAAGTCAGACTGACAGAAGGGAGTTCTTAGGGGAGTGTGCTAAATGCAAGCCAGGGATGAGCAATGTGCCCCTACAGTGACTGTGCAGACTATCAGTGATACAGACATGCAAACAAGGAGAATCAGTGAGAGAGAGAAGATAAACAGTTTAAAAATGAAAAAAAAAAAAAAAAGAAAAAAAAAAAAGAAAGAGAAGACAACCAAAAACCAAGCCTGACCAAAAGCCTCAGATGAAACACTTATTCATGAAGTCACAAGAAACATCAACTTAAAAACATCATTTTGTGGAAACAAAACTCACCCATATTGTTAATACCTTATATTCTTGAAGCACGTTCAATTTTAAAGACAAAGAATTTTCTTGCCTTAATTAACTGAACCATGAGAACATGCTGGTTAACACAGTCTTTCCTTGGCTTTTAATCCACTCAGAGACAAGTTTCATTTTCAGATTTTCAGAACAGAAATGTAAAATTTATGTTGAAGGCAACAGGGGAAAACATCTATTCAATTAAAAAAGTAGCACTAGCAATTTACATGTACCTCACTTTTGAGGGGTACATACAATTTTGATAATTTAAATTATCTAAATTCTCTTGCTCTTACCTGCACATCTTCTAGCTGGCTTTCCAAAGTTTCTTTTAATACTAACAGTTCTTTTCCCTCCTTTTCAGCACGTTTCAAAGCTTCTTCTAATTGTTGCTTCTCTTCCTGCAATGATGCAATTTGATACATTCAGAAACAGTGGCCAGGCCTTTAATCTGACAAGTAAACTGAGCTGTAAAGTCTTTTCACTCTGGTCTATCTGAAGGTGTGATTTGGTTTTCCGCTGGTTTTCGATGGGAAAATCTTTCCTACAAGTCAGCTAACTGCATCCTGCTTCTTGACAACCTGCTGATTTTCCTTACCCTTTCCTATGGCACTGTCCATCCTCCTTTTAGTCAGTTTTTATTCTACAATGAATCCATTGCAAAGCAGAAGACTACTTAAGGGGCTTGTTTTCTTAACTTACCTCATATGTCTTTAATTTTTCCTTCACTGAATTTTCTTCTCCTTTCATATTATCAATTTGTTTGTGCAGCTCCTCAATTTTCCTCTCTAGCTCAGTAAGTGTTCTCTTCAACCGTTCATTTTCTTCCATCAGCTCTTTGACTTGATTTTTTACACTATTTCGCTCCTCTTGTGCAGCATTTTTTTCACTTGCAAGGACAGTAGCACTCTATTGAAAACAAATTATGTCATGTTTAAAAAAACAAAGAAGAATTGATGCTGTTTTCCAACAGGAGTTCCATAAGGCATCACAGCTAGGATATAACATTAAATATCAACAGAGATTTCAGCATCTTTTCTCCTTGGGCATATCAACAGATAAAGTAATATATGATACCTGAACTGTCATCATTTTCACCTTAACATCTTCCTCTTTATTGCACTAAAATATTTCATTACCAAATCCCATTGTTAGGTAATTCCAAGTACACTAAAAAATTTAACAGATAGGAAAAGCTATATGGACCTTTAAGGAAGAATATATTTATGAAGAGTACCTTCCACAACAACACAGAATTTAAGCAGCCTCACCCCACTGATGATTCCAAGCATCAACATGCAATACACTACATCCATACCACTATTGCTGGGGCTGCAGAGCAAATGACAGATTTAATATAAAGAGATCTTGACACTAAATAAACAGTGGTAGTTCAACTTGTATTGAATACGGAGTTCAACTTGTATTCAAAAAACACTATTTTTTTCAGAAATTCAAATCAATATATAGCACAAACACAAATTACAATAATCAACAATGCATCACAACTTATGGCACTGGATTTTTGACTCTTTTTTGCAGGGCAGCTGGCTGCAGCATGATACTTTTCAGAGTTAATCATCAGCTTACCACTTACCCTCTAAAACACCCTACCATTTACTGTGGAAACCATAAGTGGAAGTATCTGTCTATATTGTTATACTATCTATACTCTTGTAACGCAGACCAGGTATGCACTCATAAACACTGAATTCTGTAAAGAGAAGGAAGGATTTAATCTTTGCTCTTCACTGACTTCTCATTCAGAATTCCCTCTGAAGAACATAAAAGAATCCAGGATATAATGGCTGGTTCTTGCTTCTAGGTTTTCAAGGGCTGATACAAAACAATGCTCTGTACAAAGATGTGGTTCTCAAGTGCAGCCCCGCTGCCTTCTAGAGCAAGACTTTAAACAACAGCAAGAACATCAGAGCAAACATAGGAATGGATCTAGACCAGGTTTCTCTCTCATGGCCATGACTGAGGCTTACAGGCAAAAAGAGGAAGAACAACCATGAGGCAAGCCTTTCATCATTATACACTCCCAGCTTCACTGGTTTTCTTCCATGAATGTATCATCCATTAATTTCTCTAATCCTTCTCAAATCCATTTATACTGTAGGCCTCTAGATTATCTGGTAACAATATGTAATTACACATTCATTATTGAAGTACGACATTTTTCGCATGTGAAATTGTGTTTATCTGGGTGAAAACAAAAGAAATCCCATCAAACTACTCAGAAACTATTTTGTGAAATATTTTATGAAAGCATAAAAATAACTTTTCATTTATTCTATTTTTGATTGCTGCTCCTGATCTTCCCCTCTCCTTACCCAAAGGAATAAGTTATATAAAAGGGTGTTTACAAAGAGTGCCCTCACTAGACTGTTTTCTAGCAAGCAGCAGCTTTAAAATCATGCAAATTAGATAAAGCGGTAACTCAGAAAACACTCAGACTGTCTACAGGGTCAATGAACTTATTATACAAAAACTGGCAGCATAAGCAGGCTGACAAGTTCTGGTCTTTTGAAAATCCTGAAAAAACTTGTTCTTCTAAGTACATGACTAGTTAAAAGCTTTGAAATAAATCTCTGTCGGTGCTTTAAGTTTTCACATACTGAAATTCTGAAATTTCAATAGCATTTATATATTCCTTTAATTTTTGCTTTCTGCATGCAGCAAAGTTTTACTAATTAGCAAGCACTTCACCAGTGGCTCTTTTTAGTCTCATTTCTCCTTTCTGGAGCTGAGTGAAAGCAGCTGAGGCATGCTGGGGAGTTCAGGGAAAGGAATGTTGATTTGTCTGTTCTTTTTCATCCAACTGCCTACATGGGGCTGCACAGTAAGAGAGGACTGCAGTAGACCCAACATCAGATGTGGGGATTCCACTTCATCAACCATGGTGCTGGGAAAGTAGAGCAACCATTGCTCTACTTTCCCAGCACAGGAAGCAGTATTTACTTCAAAGTGGATGCACACATGCACAGAAGCAAACAACCCAACGATCCTCCTGCCCCTCAAGATCCATATACATAAATAAACACAGAAGTGATATCTATCTCTATATATGATTTAACCTAAAGTTCAGATTACATTCATGCCATTATTCTAGAGACCTGCTCCAGCCTGCTTTTTGTATCTTAGGACACAGACCCTAACATTAAACTAAGCTATTATTTGCTCTCCTTTTTCACTATATTTTTCAGTAAGTTAGCAAGAAATTAGGTGAATACATGTAAAATATAGAGAAGGACAAGTTGCAAGTACTGTCTTTATTAACCTAATTTAAAATACTGGAAATAAATTTGATATATAAATAAAACCTTCCTAAGGTTCCAGCTGATTGAGTGACCAGCACTTAGCCAGCAGATCTTCACAAGTCTCCAATGATCTTGCCATCATTACAAGGGTTACACCTGTCCAAACAAATTCTCTATCATGTTGCAGACAGAATTCCTTTCTTTCACACACACATACTTTTTCAAGATGGTAGAAAACTCTCTTGGTATATATGGGGAGCTGCACTGTACTGTAGTTGGAGAGTGAACATGTTTCCTACTTATATTCTGGGGAGAGTACAAGGAATTTTCTTCACAATGTGGTTTAACTGTACAGATTGCTTCAACATCTTTTCAACTTGTTTCAGACAAGACTGAAAAGAAACACAGGAGTATCTAACTTGTCAGTTTACCTTGCACAAATGTACTACACACATAAGGCATGGAAGATCACCCTGAGGATATTATTCAGAAGGATACCAGACAAAACAATCCAAAAGTACCTTCAATTTGATAGTGAAGTTTAAACAAAGTCAAGCCACACAAACACAGTTTAGATGTTCCTTGTGTAAGAAAAAGCACACATAGAATCACTTCTCCAAGAGCCAAATTACCCAGCTGGATTTAGACAGAAAAAAGCTTATATTCTTTTTTCCATAGAGTACTGAGAATTTCATGCAGAGCTTCTTCACTGGCACAAATGAAGTTTCCAGATTATAAGAACTTTTGGCAATGTGTACAACATATAGCATATTGCCACAGAAAGTTAAGATATCAAAAGTCTCCACATCTCTTGCCTTGTATTCTCCACTGTTAGTCTTCCCTGGCACCCTTCATCACCTTGTACCTCTCCTCAAGGCCTGCCCCTGGGAAGACAGGCAAACATGACAGCAAAATGCCTAGGGATCACTGGAGAATATACACAAAGCATACAAGCACTGAAATGCAGTTCTGACAGACCTTGTGGCAACACCATTAGGGGAGAACCTGGTGGAGAGACATCCCTGTCCATATATTGAACACTTACATAAGGTTCAGGCCATACAGGGCTACTGCTGACGCACAAAAGGATTGCTGTGTCCTTTGCTACGGAACCCCTGCACACAGGCAGTGTGCTCAGCAGTCCCACACAGCCAGATTACTCTGTACAAAACATAGGTACAATCTAACATTGGCATTAGAGATGCCTCTCTATACTCTGCAGAGAATTTTTTCCCTAACAAAACATGGAAGTAGAAGATATGAAAACCACAGCATTGAAATGACATTGAAATTATTATGTATGTTGATAAAGTCTGAATGGCAATCGCTGTGCTTAATAGGCTGAAACTGAAAGTGGCAACAAGGAGAGTTTAAACTGTCCAGGAGTATTTGCCAACAGCCAGAGGTAATCTCTGGGGTTCTGCCTGCATGAACAAGGATGTGTGTTTCCACTGAAAATTCAGTTCACGCATTTAAATAAAGGAGTTGCAGGCTGTTTGCAAAAGCATTCAATTAGTGGGTTAGAGTGGTGAGGGTGAAAGAAGAAGGAAAACTGAACATTGAAGGGACAGGGAGAGATTGTGCTGTGGATCCATTTCCCTCAGTCCACATGTGACTTGCTTGTAATGGTGCTGCACATAAACAGTGTGAGTTAACTAATGGTCCTCAAGGCTTAATGACACAACATCAATTAATGGCTCCTGTTGATGCCCATTCATAAATCTTTTACATTTATTTATTTGAGGATGTTGGAAAAGTTCTGGCAACTATTTTAACTAAGTTTATACAATTTAACCCATAGTAACAGAACTAGGTGAAGGTCACAAAGTAATGATTTAAGTTGAATATAAAACATTAACAGATATTGTTAATATAAGAACTTAAGTTCAAAGAATTGTGGATCAGTCTCTTCAGAAAGTTTAAAGGAGATTATGCACATAAACATACAGAGCACAAAACAGACAAAACTGGTTAAACAAGATTCTTGTCAACAAAACTTGGAATGAAATACTGTATATTCAGACATATTTGCCATACAAAGGAAAAAAAAACAAAATACCTCTGCAAAAATTCGAGCCCCTCAAAGAACAGGAGGAGAAGGGAGCAATTTTATTAAATTTGAAGTGGGCTCTTTTGGTTCTTAAAATTAACATATGTGAATTCCAATTTTTCAGTTTCTTCCCTATGACATAGAAAATGTTTATTTCTTTTTAGTCATACTTACTAGTTGTGGCAGTATGTTTTAGTAAACCAACTTCTTACTGTTACTATTTACTGCATTGTATTACACACTTATATTTATGTAAGTAAATACCCTATACCATTTTGCTTATAATGCTTATTTATTTGCATTTGTTTTGTCTTTCCTTTCAATGTGCCTCTCCTCACTCTGTCTTCCAGGGCATTCAGTGCCTTTTAGTCCCTATGTTTGGACAGTTTTACATTCAGATATTCATCTCCCCAATCTCTTAGGAAACAATACATTTCTTTTAATAACCTCAGCATTCAAAGACTTCCTAACCACACTCACATCGCCTTCTTATTTATTACCTTTGAATCCACTGAATATTTTATTATACTTTCTCAAATTTGATCATGTTTAAACTTCTGATTAAGACTGTGTAAACCTTATCAGCAAAATTAAATTACAGAGATTAGGAAAAGGAGCTGGAAATGGGTTGCAAATTTCTGGAAAAAGTTGAGAAAAAAGAGAAAAAAGCTTGTCTAGAAGAAAGAAAACACAGCTGTACAGAGAAGTTCCCACAATACAAAGTCCTCTGTGACTGACTGAAGATAAGCTTCTGCATTCTGACGTTGTCATTGTGCCACAGTACACATGCAGTAACTTTACTTACTAGTCCAGCAGTGGACTCAAGCCAAATAAATCAAGTTATCAAATCCTAAAAGAAAGATACACTGAAAAAAATCAGTTTTTAGCCAGAAAAATAGATCATACATGGCAGAAGGTAATCTATGGTGCTCAATAACCACTGACTTTTTAATAGTTCTCATACATTTTAATACTAAGCTCAAAGGATTAGTCAATTAGCTTGAGAAGTTAAGAGTTTACAGCAGAAATGAATGAGGCAATAAATTGAAAGGACAGTTTCACAGCTAAGGTATCCAAAACCAGCCCTAGAGAATATGGAGTCTGTTGTTGTCTCTGTCAGAGACCTCCTGAGGCAAGCCACTCAGCCAGATCTTTCCAGAGGATCAGTAACTACATGCTCCTTAACTTCCCCAGTGTTTGAGACACTGGGGTTTGGTTTCCACAGATTTAAGTGCACAGTTGCAACTAAAGAGAGCAAAAATTGTACCCTGAGTATATCAAGGACTTTATAATGACTAACGATGTTAACCTAGGTATTTTAGTTTGAAGATGCAGAACTAAAGGATCCTTTCAACATTGATCTCTCTACATCTTACTTTCCTATATTTAATACAGGGAATCACATTACTTAGAAGACAGCAGCTGTATTGAGAAAAGGAATTAAAAAATTGTGAAAAAATGTCTATAATTCTTTCTCCAGAAGATGTTTTTAATATTAATAGTATGTACAAGCTCCACTTAACTCCTAACAGATGAGAAGTGGATGAATGCATGCACAAGCACATAAATACTTACTTACATATATATGTGTGTGTATTGTCTGGTTTGCTATGTACACCTGCTCTATAAAATTTTACCTAGCATAGGTCTGCTTATCTGAGCCACACACTCACAGCTGCTGGAGTTTATATGCATGTGGCATTTGGTTTTCAGCTCTAGGCCTATGGAACATAAGAGAACATCAGCAGTAAAATACATTTCACCTTCCATACTACTCCTTTAAGGTGTTTTGCCTAACAAGAAATTAATTTAATAAAGCTTGAGTTCTTGTCTTTGTATAGAGTTATATATTTTTATATATAAGTATTTTTAAACATACTAAATTTAGTCAAGACAAGTTAAAATAAAACAATAAATGTTGTTCCAACACCTTTGTTGCAAAAAACTCAGTAAAGCAAATATATTTATACAGTAGTCTACTCTGTACTTTGTTGCAAGCAGTGAACAGATAGTATAAAAGGCATCAAAGTCTTTCCCAGCACTCATTAGTGTGTAAACCTAAAGAAACTGGACAGAACACCCATCAAGGTCCTTGAGATGCAAATGAAATGTTCAGTTTAAACCTGAATACAGAAAAAAATACTTTAGGATAGGAATGCAGAGAATATTCTGTGGCTCCACACCTTCTTTTTTACCACACCCTCAACACTGGCAAAGACATAAGAGAGGTTGTGTAACTGATCATTAAAAAATAGTTTAGGCTGACTTCAGTGTTTTAGCTGGTGGAACTCCCCTTTAGCAGTGACTACACACTATGGGATCCTTAGAGTCCTTTTACAAAATAAAGGAAGGCTTAACGTGTGTGGAATTAAGTATCTCATTTGCCACATATCACAATCATTAAATTTTGGCTAAATCCAACGTTTATTGGGAAAAAGTCAGCAAATTCTTCTAAAACCCTTTAGATTTCTTTCCAGAATCCAGTTCAACTGAGTATCAGGAATTGCATGTCCAGTTCTCGGCTCCCCAGTGCAGGAAGGACATTGAGGGGCTGGAGCAGGTCCAGAGAAGGGCAGCAGAGCTGGGGAAGGGTCTGGAGCACCTGTCCTGTGAGGAGCGGCTGAGGGAGCTGGGGAGCTCAGCCTGGAGAAGAGGAGGCTCAGGGGTGACCTTATCACTCTACAACTCCCTGACAGGAGGGTGTGGGCGGGTGGGGGTCGGTCTCTTCTCCCAGGGAACAGAGACAGAACGGGAGGACGTGGCCTCAAGCTGCATCAGGGGAGGTTTAGGTTTCACATCAGAAAGAATTACCTCTCAGCCATCATGATTAGACACTGGAACAGGCTCCCAGGGAGGTGGTGGATTCACCGTCCCTGAAGGTGTTTAAGGAAAGGCTGGACATGGCATTTGGTGCCATGGTGCAGCTGACATCAAGGTGTTTGGTCACTGAATGGACTCAATAACCTCGGAGTCCTTTTCCAAGCTGATTGATTCTATTATTCTGTAAAAACTATTTCTACCAGTTGTTTGTTCTTTAACAGCCATACTTGAAGAATAACTCTCCATTCAAAATGAGCTGAGGCACAAACTGGAGCTTTTTAATGGAAGTAACAGATTTTCAAATATTTGTTTTCATACTCATAATTGTGCAATCTAAGTAAATGACAGGATAATATTCCAAAATCTTCTGAAAAAGGGAAATGGTGTTGCTGCTCACTTCATTCTATTCCTGGATTAGAACACTTCAGATATCAAGATACTGGCTGTTGAAACCAGCTGTGAAGACTCATGGGCCACCTTTTTAGGTTGATGGTGGACTAGTTTAACTTCTTGAACTACATGTAAGAAGTTTCGTGTAGCTTCAGGGATTAGTATCTACCCAGCTCCCTCAGATGATCCAGACGGGGTAGCAGTCATGGAGATATCAAATATCTATTGTATTTTCCTCTTCTTTTTGTATATAAACAAAATAGTTTTATTTAAACTAGACACTGATTTTCTTAGGCAACATGCAGGTGATTTCCAAAGAAAGAAAAAAATCCCAAACATTCAATACCCAAAGACTGACACCAAGGGAAAAAAAGACAAACATATTGAGTCTCCACATAGGGACAACTCTTTAATTGTAATCATTATTAGCTCTTCTGTAAAGGGAGCTTCTGAAATCAGTATTCAGCTACAATCATCTAATTTTCAAAGTTCATAAATGCAAATAACAGGTCTTTATTTCTGCTTCTAGCTCTCCTTGTAGTTCCAGCATTATTACCCACTGTTTACCTTTAGGCAATTCTTCTAACCCCAGACACTATTTCTTAAATCAGTTGGAAGCCTTGGGATGAATAATAGAATAACCATAGGATAGCACAGATAATTAAATCTCATATCTCTACAAAACAGGTATAAAAAAACCTTAAAAATGGAGTGTTAGGCTGCCAACCCACCCAACCCATTCCACCTACTCCCCAAAAGAAGGTAACAACAAAAACAACAAAACTTCTGGAAAAAAATGTCTAAATGGCTGCACTTACTGTTTTTCTACCTGACACTGATTATATTAATTCTTCCCATCATCTCAAACTGAGGCCTAGCCAACTTTAACACATGGCTATGTCTTTGGAAGTTAACTATTATTAGTTACCTATTAAAAGGGTGTTTTTTCCTCTCTTAGCAAAGTACACTGCAACCAGCTTAAATTCTCTGCTGTACTTCAAGAGATTATTCAGTAAGCAAGTGCACAAATTTACAAGTACGTCAGACTGGTCTCTCATTTAATTTCAGCTAGAGCCACTCTACTAACTCGTTAAAAATTCACTGGTGGCAGTTTAGAGAAAATATTTGTTTTCTTACAAGGTAATTCTCACTGCTTGAAATGGTACCATGTCTTTATTATTACTTCCAAAACTATTTAGGTTTTCATTTATGAGATGCAATGAAAGATTTTAATACCTACATTTGAAGACTGAGAATGCAGCCCTCTTTTACACAGAGCATGTTAAATAAAATTTTCCAATTTAGGCATGACCTAACGTTTATATAAGTTATAAAATCCAGGGCCAGGAAAGTATTAGCCTCTTAACCAGTACCTGCATCAATGTCATTTTATCCCCCTGGCTATGTAGCATGACATACGCAGATTGGCTTATGCTAACATTCTTTTGAAGGTCAGTTGTTGGACAGACCGGAGTAAAATATTAACTAACTCTGTGTCCACATGGCTCCCTCCTGTTTGACAGAGTCAAACACCTCCCATACATACACAAACAAACATATACTGTCACGAGACAAACCACCTGAATACATAAACTGGCTTCTGCTAACAAGGATTAGAGATCCTCCTGATGGCATTAAACAAGTACCTGGCTTTACAAGCTCTTGCCAAGCTTCAGAAACAAAGAAAATGAAGAATCTTACAAACAATCCCCGTTCCCCACCCAGACTTAGTGACTGAAAATAGTCTAGCAGAGGAAGGTCTGCAGTAGTTAAATGAGTATTACAGATAAATGGGATTATTTCTTTCTTATCCTATAGATATGGTCCAATCCAACTCAAACAGAACTCTGCAGGACATTTTGCTGAGAGGCCTTCTTGACACTATACACAGGATAAAACCCACTCAGCTGTAGTTTCATGGCACTGTCTGCACCCAAACACACAAATGTACCCACCAAATAAATGGAGGAGTACTTTGGATGGAAATGAAGGACTAGAGGAGGTGGAACTTAAAGACATAGTCACCAAGTTACATAGAGTGCTTTAGAGGCACATTTTATATTCTTGCTGACAATGCTAATACTCCATTTGGTACTTCATTAAATGGGTCTTGAAAACATGCATGATGCTATTACCAACTTCCTTTCCACACACAGAATGGACATGTCGGGCAAAACAAATCAAATCTATCCCCCAAATTTTTCATATACAGTTCTAAAATGGGTTTTTCCAATACCAATACCTATTTCAGGAGTGCCTGCACCTTTCCTTCCACCATCACATTTCTGTCTGCGTAGCCTCCCTCTCTTCCCCGCACTGCATCTGTGTTTGTATCACACTGAAAATCAATCAGAATCTTACCAGGCTTTTAGAAGGCTTAGTAAAAGAGGGCAGAAAATGAAAGGGGGAGAGGGGTTAGGTGATGAAAGATGAAACATTGAAATAGACCAGTCACTCCACCATTTGACTCTGTACACATTTTAGATCTGTTACAAACCAGTTTCTGTAACTGAAACAAAAAAGTGATATTTCAACATGGCAAAAGCTACCTCAGGCTTTTTTTTGTTTTTTTCCTCAGGCAGGCAGAGGAAAAAAACAAAAATCAGTGGCATTTCAAATCCTAGATCACCCTTTCTGAATCTTTTTCAATTGCTGTGTATCTTGTTTGAGGTAAACATATCAGCCTCAGACACAGCATTCAGGATGCAGATTCAGATGAGTTATGGATGTATGGATAAGAGCATACAACAATATTTCCATGCCCAAGTAATTCTTATTATATCATTTGTTTCTTTTACTGCTATCAAGACCGTGGGTTTTTAGCATGATTTATTATAGCCCTGAGATTTCACCTTAGAGCAGAATAAGGCAGTGGAATCCTATTGGGATTTTTTCATATATATATATATTAGCAGTTACATACATTAAATCACTTAAAGTACCAAAGTGGGTTTGCAATGCTCCACACTTATAAATCTTCACTTTTCCTTGAGTAACTTGAGTAACCACTGTTCACTGTACAGCATTATTCCAAAATAGGTTTCCAGAAGATAGTAGATTTATTTAAATATGTTTCATTTTACATGTCAACTATGAATTCCAAGCCATTTCTACAAAAAAGGCACACAGATTATATCTCAGTATCATTTAGAATGCTTAAGCCAGTTTTTAAGTCTCTGCTCTATGCAGGTGATTTTTATTAGCTTTGAGGAAGACACATTGTATTATCAGGTTAAGGAGAAAAAGATTCAATAGTTACTTTTCATTCCAAAGGTTTTGTGCTAGATTCACCTAAATTAACAAGATGAGAAGAAACCAAAACCAAAGCTTCTTCTCATGTATGATACCCAGAGATTTATATTTTTTTCTTGTCTTAAAGGAGGAACACTTTGGTTCATAACATGTGCAAAAGGCAACCACTGTGTTTTGCTGTTCCTTTGCTCCAGTAAAATTCCTCCTTCTCTTTAATTATAACATAATCATATGTAACACATACATGTATTAATGGTAACATGATCACCAGCTTCGTTGCATTCTTAAATGTGCTGATAAATCAATCAGCTCTAAACTCTGAGTGTCTGTTTTATCATTCTGAGAACAAGGTCAGACATATGACATGCCAAATAAATCAGTCAAGGTCAGGCTTAGATAAGCCTTTTCATAACGTGATGATTACAGCTTTTTCTGAACAATATCATTTGTTCAGGCAGCTTCTCTAAATACAGATGTAAATTTGAAGTGCTGTGCAGTTTGCAACTGCCCTCCTGAGCTGATACAATTTCAGTGGAATTTGAACAGTACTAGTTGCAATATGCTACAACCTTTTACCTGTAGCATTACATTTCAAAAGCTATTTCCAAATTTTACTGAAACAGTGGCACTTCAACTGCAGTGACAGAGCACTCATGGTTAAAATAGTACAATTCTGGACTGTTGTGTTGTAGAGTCAGATTAAAAAATAGAAATTTTTCCATGACATCAAAAACTGGAGTAGAATTCATATTAACCTCTGTTCTAGCATTTGCAGTTATGGAGAAATATATTCTTAATCAGAAAGACATCAAATTTTTAATTTATTATTAAATTAAAGGTAATTATTACCCCACAGAGGTATGCTATGGAAGAGTAAAATTTTCCCTATTGTTAAATGGAAATAGTCTTGTCTCAGTCTCAATAAAAAAGAAATGAAGTCAAGAATAGTCACAGCTATCTGAAGACTACCACAAGCAAAAGACATAACACAAAAAAAAAAGAAGTTAAAAAGGTAAATTGTAGCAAAGAAAAAGAATGTCTTAATATCTGTGGCTTTATTTAAAATTCTCTGTTAAAAAAGCCTGAAACTAGACAATGACAACAATAAAAACCCAACAAAAATCCCCAAACTAGCCCCACGTTAGTGAGCACGAGAATAGAATCATAATGACAAACAACCCTGCTCTACTCCTCTATCAGATAACGTTGAGTATGTTTCTAACATTATTTGCAAATAGATCTATGTGGCACTCTAATCACACAGACTGAATGCACTGCACATTACTTGCCAACCTGACACCACCAGCAGATGAAAATTCTGTTGAACACTGGCATAAAAACTACTTCCTCTCTCCGTGCAAAAAAACCCTTCACAGCCTATATATCACAAAACACCCTTTATTCATTGTACCAATCTGGATGATTTTGAAGCAACATAAGTACAAACACTCTTGTACACAGAGGTCCTGATACAACCTGATCTATCAAACATCCATATCCACACTTCTTGTATGACAAGCCACTATTGCAGCATTTACACTCCTGTTTTGCTCATCAAATACAACAAAATGGCCCTTCCCACTAATCTTTGATGAAGATTTCTTGTGTCCTGCCATCAGGTATAAATTTTTCCACTTGCAGTAATATTAAAATAAATAAAATAAATAAATAAATAAATAAATAAATAAATTTAATGGCCAAGTAGCTTCAATTGCCTATATCTCCTGAGTATTTCAGATTAATTATAAACCAAATAATTAACAATATATATAAGACCACAGCAGATCAGTCCGGAAACTTCCTGCAGAGAATGGTTATACTTTCCTGATAAATGATATATTAAACTCAACAACTAATCTCAGTCAGCAGGCATAAAGATAATGCTGTGCTTCAAGAAATTGTTGAGTACAAATACTAGCAAGATTCAAAAGAAACCAAAAACTAAAAAAAACCATCACCTTCTAATTAAACATGCTAAAAGTTTCACTTCAAATAAAAATAAAAAATTTCAGCTCAAATGGGAAGAGAACTGGTACTTAGACCAACATTAATCAAATAAATTTCACTTCTTCACATCTTATTAGATTTACCATTAGATAGACTATGTCATGGAAATAAATAAATGCTATTTATAAATATCACTAAGCCACAGCAACCCAGTCATAGAGCCATCTCCCAGGCTGTGTTATTGTTATGCCAAACAGACTACTCTTTCATTTCTTGTCAGTTGTAATTACAGTTCCATAATTGAAATACAGTAAATTACCATGCACTAACTTTGAAAGATGGTTCATTGAGGTTGAGCTGTCACTACAATTACTGTGTAATAAAAAATGATAATTTAAATGTTCTACTTTTTCTCTCAAAGAAAAAAAATTAATTCAGTTCATGCAGCTCAGACAAGTCAAATATCTTCATGATGATGTAAAACAAAGAGAAACAACACATTTAGGCAAAGCCAAACAATCTCAAGTACAAGTCCCAGGCTACATAAAGAAAACAGCATTTATAAAATTGTCTAATCTCTGAAGAAAATTGCACATTTAAAATAAACCTTTAAAAGGATAATCTTTTGTCAGAATTCAGTCATACAATACCTATCCAGCATCTTCTGCATGAGCTCCTACTTTGCTCACAGAGCATATAAAGATTTGGAAACTTCTTTCCAGCCTCAAGCTTAATTTTCCCTCAGTTCTGTGTTATGTTTTAGGTCAGGACCAGCAGAATAACTACATCCCACCTAAGACCAGTGTAGGTAACATACATAAATTAGCATGGATATTTCTAAGCATAAAACTGGGCCTACAGTTCTGACATATTGGTCAAGCACGGTTTGCCTGCAGAAATTTTCTCAAACATTTGAGAAATAAAATGAGGGAATGAAGAAAAGACACAAAAAACTGTCACTTTTTCTGCAAAAAGAATGCTCAAAACTAAGAAAACTGTCCCCTGACAAAAAAAAAATCTTTCAATAGGTCTTTACCTACTGTCTCTACAAAGAAAATTTCACAAAGTACATATTTTGGAAAACAATAACAAATCTGCACATCTGAAACCTGTTCCTATTCTCCCTCTGACAAAGAATTCCTGCTGATGCTGGAAGAGGCAATTCCTTCAGTTCAGTTACCTTCCTGTCTGATTGAAAACACCCAAACCCCTGCTGTTTCCTTGTGCCCACACTCCTTTGACCAGTCAGTAAACAAGTTTAAGTTCAATAAATGAAAAGGACATAAAATAAAACACAAAACCCCACATTGATATTGAGAAGTTGAATGGAAAAGGTGGAACAATGCAACCAGGGAACAGGATGTGACACAATTAGCTGAATGTAGGAACAGTGGGCTGCAAAGAACTAAAGAGAGCTGCTAGGAGTTATTTCAACAGTAAGACTGGCAAAGCACACTGGTGCTCTTCAAGGGCATCCTCAAGGTTTTGGTGATTCTGTTTAATACAGAACAAGCAAATGGTTCTCTGCACTATACTCCCATCTATTCTCCCTCAAAGTTTGCAATTAAGCAAATGCAGTAAATAAGTGCTTGAAGAAAGGACCACAACTTCAGCTATGACAAACAATCAAAACATTAGATGTGCATGAAATAAAACTTATTCTCAGCAGCCAAGAATCTCCTGGCCTGAATCTTTACCTATTTTGCTAAGAAAATAGTAGTTCTGAAAGCATCTAGTATACAGCTTCTGAGAGAGGTAGGATCTTTCCCTGCAGAGGTAATTGTTAGCACTTATATACCTCTGTTGCTTTCTCCAGGCTCTCTCGTAGATCCAGCAATTCTTTATCGTGTTGCTCCTTAAGTTTATCCATCTCTGTGTCATGGTTGGATACCTCTTCTTTAAGGGCTCCTTTCAAAGCTGTGAGCTCTCTCTCTCTTTTTCTCAAAATCTCTTCTTGTTGATCTTTTGCTATTAATACTTCTTGCAGATCCTGCTTCATTTGCATCAGCTCCTAAAGCCCAAAATTAAACACAGCTGTGCGTCAAATACCCTCTGTGGATGTTCTGTTTATGTCTCACAGAAAGAAAGCACATAAGCTCCCCAAGGACAACTTTGTTTCATATGACTGACATATTTTTTACAGCTTTTATAGTAAGCTAAAAATTTGCTCAAATATAATATTATTAGAGGTATAACTGATATATAACCGATGTTTTATATAATAGGTCAAAATATCTGATGCTGCAAAACTATCAAAAGATTTTAGTGGTGTATGTTATGCCATCTGCAAATAATGCAGGAGTCACTCCTACATTGTGCTTTCTCTAGCAACGAGGTAGATAAGAACAAAGACAAAGCATTTTTCTCCCAATTGCAAGAGAAACAAACTCAGTGGTAATTGTTTACTTTCTTTTCTGCAGGAAAGAATAAATAAAGTTGCTTCTTCAAGTGCTGAAGACAAAAACAAGTGCTTCCCAACCAAGCCCATGTCTTCACACCCTTCCTCCTCCCACCAGGGTAACCCTAGAAGTTATTTCCCCTCTCCAAATCGCTGTGAAGGAACTGGAGAGTCAATGGATCTGAAAACTAAAGATATATACAAAAACACAGAATAACAGAAACAATCAAAAATGTACCGTTTCAAGAATTCTCTAATTTGGTATTTCTCTAGCTGTGAATAATTGTACCTTCAAAGAGAATGCAGGCTTCCCCTGCACTGAAGGAGGATCGGTACATCTAAACCAATCCTGACACACATCACCTACTCTGCCATTAAAAGCCTACAATGGAAGGTATCCTACCACCATCCCAGACAGCATCTTTCTCTGTTTAATTATCACTATTAAGATAAGTTTTTTCTAACACTTCCTTTAAATCTTTTGAGCTAAGTAATTTCTTACTCATCTCCACACAACATAGAAAAATTGATCACTATCACCTTTACAGCAACATTCTGTAAGATGTGTTTTTGACTCTTCCCTCACTCCTCCATTCTTCCTTCATCAAAGGCAATGTTTTTCAGTATTATCATCATCATTTGTGATATTTCCCTACTTATGTTCAACTTTCAATTACAGTGCCTGAGATTTAAGACAGTCATTTAAGAGTAATCAAATCTCACCCATACAAAACAAGGTGGTTTCTCTACTCAACTGATCTTGCGTGCAAACATCTTTAATATTTCTGCACTGATATTCTTACACATCCTTATCAACAAATTTAATAAACTGTGTTCTCTATTTCATCATCAGGGCTACAGCCAATTCCTCTTTCATCCCAAGGTGACAGAAACCCTGCAACTCTTTTGTTCCTCACCAAACTCATCCCTTCTCTCCCTGGTCCCACCAATAAGTAGTCAACAATTTAGAGACTGCTTTGTTCAGTTCTTTTCATTTTCTTAGCTGAATCTCATCTGGCTTTGGTAATATATACATTTTCCTTAAACTGATCTTCCCTGCTCTAACCCCCAACTCCTAATTGTTAAAACTGACTGAGATCATTATCTGGTAACAGTGGATAACACACCTGACTGTCAGCCATAAAGATATCTGTTCTCCTGCTCCATAAAACAATGGTACTCACTCTGTATTCCTTTTAGGGTTAATGTTGCTATCATAACATACTTTCTTAGGTCACCTAATAATGGTACATTGCTTTGGATTAATAGCAGAGGAAAAGCAAAGGCACATATTTCTTCCACCAGTATCTTAGTCTTCTCTTTTCATGCAATTTTTCTGATCCTCCTTCTGCGACTTTGTAACTTACCTCAATCAGAATCTCTTTCTCCCCTTCATCGGTGTGTTTTGCATTATCCAGTTCATCATGCATCTCAGAGAGCTGGTCTTGAAGATCTCTGATCTCAGTCTGGTGTTTTTCTTGCTCCATCTTAACTTGAAAAAGCCTCATCAGTAAAAATCAGACAGGGTTTTTTTAATTTGTAGAAATACTAATTTGTTCATTCAAATACTAAAAAGACACACATTCCCATGTTGCCCACAAAGAATGGGATACAATGAGGCAGAAAAATTAAATGACAGGGTAAAAATGAGAAATCTTCTAACTAGGTATTTAAGTGGGGAGCTATATTTTATTTCAGACCTGGCACTCTAGTCATTCAAGTGTTTCCACATTTCAAAGACTCAAACTATATATTTTGACCATGAAATATTAAATGCAATTTGCACTATGAGGAAGATAATAAATTCAGCAGTCTTTCTCTTCCTTCCAGATATTCTAAAGACATGACTCTTTTAAATGGGAGAAACATTTCCTACAGTAACAAATGTCACTTGTCTGGTTCCATCAACATATTCTGGAGACACTTTAGACTTTTAATCTAAAAGGTTTAAGAAAAGGTACAAATTTCAATGATAACTTTGCTAGAATTAACTCACTCCTCCAGGTTTTGCCTGAGTTCCTTCTCATTTTCTTCCAGCTGCTTTTTTAAGGCTTCCTTTTCACATATACTTTGATCAAGCTGCAACTGAAGATCTTTCAGACTTGCTCGTGTAGCATCTCTCTCTTCTTTGGAATTCTGCTGATTCTGAATTTTGTACACCAAAAGTTAAGCAAAATAATAGACAGCAGCTATATATAATAGACAGCAGTTTGTCTCTCAGTCCATGTCTGTCTCGTTGCAATCACCAGATTAACATTTACCTCAGCAGATACCTAAGAAGTGCTTTGTGCAGTGCTTAACACTTTTATTCATTGCTCCAATCTCCTTCTCAAATACTAAGAACAGATTTTTTACAAAGGGTAGCAATGCTATGACCAACTACTCTTTAAATAAAAAGTCTTCTGAGAAAACAGGTATATCTGGATTAAGAAGAATATGAAGCAAAAGGGATTCAGCTGGAGGATCAGCTGTCACTTATTTTGAAAAGTGTATTTGAAAAAAATCAGAAACTTTATAACAATAAAGTGCTGTACCCTAATTTCCAGATCCAGTTTTTTCTCTAACTCTTCCACTTTCCTTTCAAGTTCTGCTTTTTGTTCCATCAATGCTTTGACTTCAGCCGAAGAATCCGAAACCTGCAATTAAATAGAGACATTTATTCCCACAAAGCCAAGATATTCTTTGAGAATAGGTTTTGTTTTTTTTTTACCTAAAGTGAAGTTACAAACAAGACTAACAAAGTGCAGCATCAACTGCCTGAGCTCACTGGGGATTTTTCATATGGGTCAGGCCAAGCTAAGATTTTCAAAGAAACCATGATTTGGTTTTCATAAAACTTCTTGGTAGTTCCTCAAGGCATGTTGACAATAAAACAGAAAATATACAAATGCAAAGAAAAATCCAAATTAGGCAACATATGAATCAAATCATGTGAACTTTGGGCTAATTTTACTGAGATATCACTAATTATGCAAAATGGACATCAAAGGAAAGCATGCCCATATGTTAAGACAGGTTTTCAAATACCTTTTTATTTAATTCCCTAGGACGTATTTTGCAAATAAATAATGCTGTCATTAAAAACAAAAGCTACATAAGTGTCTCATGTTATGTCTGTCTCACTGCAATGAAAAGATTAACATTTATCTCTGCAGACAAATTTTATCCAAGGAATTTTATGTGAATGTGCCTAACATTTTTCTTCATTGCTCAAAAGGTTAACTGTGCTGTGAGCAACTACACTTAAAATCTTCTGAAAAAGCATAGGTATATCTAGATTAAGAAGAATATGAAGACAAAAAATTTTCATTTTTACCAATTGTACACCAGGGTAAAATAATAAGAAATAAGCATTTTATCCTTCTCATGCAATCTAAATAAAGCTATATTTTTGAGGAACTACGTGAAGAGCCAAGTAAAAATCAGTAAGGTGATTCAGATTCTTAAGCCTGTATCTGAATACTGCACCACTTTGAAACAAGCCAAAGCAAATTGAAATTCTTTACCTGAGTCTTTCCAGCAGCTCTTGACTTCAAAGTCTGAATTTTCTCAAAAACCAAGTTCACTTTCCTCTTTGTTGCATCATCATTATCAGGACTTCTAAAACACACAGTACAAATAAGGAAAGATATGATCGAAGTTACTATTTTGTTAACACCAAACTAAATTCAGACTGTCCAAACTAATAAAAACTCCACAAAAAAACCCTAAATAATACAGACAAATCAGAAATTATCTTGACTATGATTTACTAAAATCTTTAAAGAGAGGAGTTAAAAATTTGTATTCCAAATGTTTTTAAAAAGCCAACCAAACAAAAAAAACCACTGAACTCTTGAAGTGCAAATCTCTTCTGTAAGGTTGTGGCTGTGGAAAGACAGATATTCAACTTGTACATTACTCAGGCATATTGAAATAAGAAGTAGTTAGTTCTAGGTTTTAGAAGTCCTGACTACTGCGCCATAAAATAACACTTGAATAGGCCCCAGAACCTGCTATATCAGGAATGAAAAGAAATTCAAATGAATCCTTTTTTTTTAATTAATTTAACCTTCCTTTACCTTTCAATAAGTTATCAGTAGAAAACACCAAGAGTTACAGCTGCAAAAAGTACTACAAGCACAGTAACAAGAGCGCTTCTGTCAAACCTTAGGAAATAACACTTCATTGTTCTTGTTGCTGTTGTTTGAAAAACTCAAAGGTTTAAGCTTCCATGAGGTACTACTTGAATTCCCCAATAACCTCTATATTATACAAAGTTTAATTTCAGATGTATTTAAAAGACAATTTCTGATTCACAAGTTTCAAGTGCATTTAATCATATATATATACACATATATATACATAACCTTATGTAAGTCTTGGTAGCCTGGGTATTTTGAGATCAGATAATGCATTAGAGGACGAAGCCAAGAATTGTGAAAAAGATATTTCATTTAATTATACCTTTCACTTAACTGTTTCACATTTCAAATGTAATTGAAGACAAATATTGAGAAAATATAATCCAAAAGTTAAGTGTGCTTACTGACCCTTCCTTAAGGTAATTGTAAAGTATCTGCTTAGCAGTCTCTTCATTTGTTTGCTGTGCAAGATCTTGCTGGCCTTTTAAGAGATCAGGAGTAGCCTGAAAGACAATATATATCAAAATATAACAATTCTGTGAGAGTTATAAATACAAACAGTACAACTGGACTTCTCCATTCTATCCTAATAATGGAAGTTTTTATGTACTATGGACCTGGAGTTCTGAAAGGTCCACTGGAGTTTTGGCTTAATGCAATAAGAAACCATACTAGATACCAAAAGAAAAAATAAAACAACTTGATTTTGCATACATATTTTTCATATTCTACTCTTGTGCATCTATATATATGCTTAAGAATCTTTATAACATCATTTATGAGAATCTGTTTGGCTTCACCATCTTCATTTACCCATGGAAATATCAGTTGTTTTACAAATCAGATCTATATATTTCTATATATCAGTGTACAAATCTATACTTACAATCCCATTTGGAGTTTGTTCTAATGAAGACCAGAAAAATACACAATTAACAATATGGCAGCTTTTGTATGCTAGAGTGCAAAGAACAGTTTAAAGAATAAATTCAAAATTACCTGTATATTAGGGACAGATGAACATGTTTTCACAGAAATCCTCTTAGCTCCTGATTCAGGTGTAATTGCAATTCGGTTTGGCAATGACAAAGTAGAAGTTACTGTTTTAACTTCCTCTCTCTTACTCTGTCCTGGGAGGGTAGCTGACCTACCCATCAAGCTCTCTGTATCTGTTCCATTCTGTTTATGGTGTTGCAAGGAGCTGAAACTGCTGCTCTGGGTTTCTTTACTGGGCACTTGCAGTTTTCCAATACTTCGAGCAGAAATCTTCATCTCTTTGGAAGGTGCCTTTTGATCTCTGGATAACTGCTTGTGAAAGCAAACTTTAGATGGTCTCAGCAAATGCTCAGTTGACTTACCCAAGGTTTTACTGAATTCACCTAAATAATCTGAATTTACATCAAGTCCTAATGACAAGGCACTATCAACACTTCTTGATCTTTTTCGATCATCTGGATGAATTCTGTTCCTTTTTCCTGACCTGCCTCTTCTGTGAGCATCAACTCTCTTATCAAACTTTTCAATTAGCTGATCTACTCCTGGAAGTGAACCAGTGTCAATATCACGACCAGTTCCTGGCAAGAATGGAATGTATCTCCTGTTTTCATGCCGGTTAACATTGTCCGCGTAGATGGCGTACTCTTGGTCATCCAATAAAAATCTGTATAAGGAATTTGCAGAAGTGGGAGTAGCTGATGAGGATGAGGATCTTCGGGAGTCATTCAATACTGGCCCAGTTGAATCTTGCCTGCGGAAGGGAAGAATATCTGGTCTAGGTTTCTTTGACTCGGGATAAGCAGTGGGACTAACACAGGGGGATCCTCCTGCCAGTGAAAATGACTCTGAAACACACGTGTCACTGGGGCTGATCATGCTGCTGGGACAATCCTGCAGCTGCTTATTTGGATCTTCTACTGACCTGTTCAGATGTAGTTTTTTTGAATTTGCTTTGGTTGGCTCTGCAAGGTACGTATTTGTTTTCTGCAGGGACACGACTTTAGATGAAGAAATCCAAGGCTTTGCTTCAGTTTTTTCATCTGCAAAAGACTTAGATTTACTGCACACAGAAGACTGGTAATTATCCAAGTTCAAGTTATTTTTTTCAGGATCATAAGGCTGCAAAAGTTCAGGATGTCTTTGAAAATTCAACAAACTTGAGGATTTAATAGTTTCATCCTTAAAATCTGGCATTTCACTTTCCTTTTCATTTACATTGGTTGTCTTCAGTTTTTTAGGCATAGAGGGTTGCACATGCTGTGTTCCAGCAAATTTTGTATGTTCACTAATTTTGTCCTCTAACTTAAAAGCAGTATTGGAGTCTGTGGCTGGCTTGTTTACAGTCTGAGGAGTGACCTGCTGTTCTTTTCCAGGAGGAGGGGGAGGATTTTCTGGCAAGCATCCCTCTGTATTGTTCAGTACTATGTAAGGATGTCCATCAATTCCTTGGACTCTAATGCTGACACCATAAGACCCTGTCCTAGAATTTTGAACATTTTTAGTTTTTTGAGTCTCTTCACTTGCAAGTTCAAGAGTGACTTCATAGTCCTGCTGCATGTGCTTAAAACCAGCAAAATATGGCTCCATGTCTATCAGAGGATTATATCTGAACAGGAGAAAAATTACAAAATTGTCACTGTTTTAAGTAAGATAGATTATTTCATTAATTACTTTATTCCACTATTCAATGTGACTATGAAGACTAACGGCAATATGCAGGGAGATCAATATCCAAGCTCTATCAAGCCCAAAGCAAATACATTGTGATACAAAGACAAATGTCAGACTGACATATTCTGGATCAATGTAATGTTATTTTATGAATGTTACCTTCACAGAGTAGGTCCTTGTTGCTTTGGAATCAAATTATTTCAAATATAAGCAACTCTGGTACAATTTTTTGAGTAAAAGCATGACTCGGGTATTTCCACTATATTTACTGAAGACTGTACCTTTCACAAACCAATGATCACTTTAAAGTCAGCATTTAGTACCAGCCATATTAACATTTAAACATAAACTCAGGAGAGCAAAACACAACTAGGTAGTTTAAGGTTTTATGAGTTTCAGGTAACTAAAGCATTTCAAGGAAGGTCAGTATCCTCATTCCTTTGAGTTCTGGTTTTTATGTACTTGAGTTTCAACATTTGTTTCTAATGACATCTGAAAATGAACTTTTTCAGTTATTATCTTACTGTCACCCCTAAAAATAAACTTTCCTACACATTAATTAAACAATCTCCCAAATGCAAGCTTGTTCCAGAAAACTCCAGTTGCTATTTTAAAACAAGATTTGTTTGCTGAGCAACAAAAATGGAAAAACACTGCTAGTATATCCAAGGCTGACACTGCCTTTTACAGATTCAATGGGAATGCTAACTCCAGCCTATATCTGCCAAAACTATTTCAATCTAGAAACCAATAAATTCAACCCTACCTGTGTTTTTAATGTTAAATGCTACTCTAACAGCTGGGTTTGCAGGCAGATTTACTTTACTCTCTGTTGTAGATTATGAGCCAACTGTCTAAAGGCAGAGGCAGTGCAGCGACAGTATGAGCTGTGTCTATAAAAGAATGGAATGCAAGACTGTGAGACTGATACAAAACCTGGAGGGAATAAACTTTTGAACTAAGCCGGGGAGTTGAGTCATCACTGAGGCCTGACAAACCCACGATGGTAATCAGCAAGAGGAAACCAAAATAACAGGATGTCTCATGGAAAAACAACCCTCTGCAGCCAGTTTCACTCTCCTGTCTATCTCAGCATGAACCACCTCCCTTAGATATTCTAGTCAAGAGCAGAGTACTCATTTTTTCCTGACAGCGGAAGAAAAAAAAATTGGCTCAATATTCATAGTATACCAATTTCCATCCAATTAGTCCTCCTAGCAGGAAAGCTCCTCTCAAAAACATCTTCCTCTCTAAAAACCTACTCCAGCTCCTCCTCAGCAGCGAGCTTCTAAGTTGAAGTCTCACGTGGCACATTTGCATGTTTGAGAGAAATCCCTGATTTACACATAGTTGGTAGCACTCATCTGTAGTGGATGAGTGTGTGAACATCTTTACAAAAAACTCTCCACTCAGCAATCCCAGCCAGATTGGAAATGCCACTAAAACAAACAGGAGTATATGAAACTTTACACTGCACCTTCAAGTTGTATTAGCAGACCTATAAAAAGAGTAAAGTTTATCTGAATTTGACAATAATGGTAACAACTAAAAAATATAAAAAGGAGTCACTAAAAATAAACCTAAAATCCAAAAAATAAAAAGTTTTTACACCAATCAGCATAAGAAACATAAACACAATACATTACAATATGTCTGTTTGGGGTGACTGCAAAAGCAGTCTTTCAAACTTGTTATAAAGTTCCTAAAAATATTAAATAACCAGAAAAAAACCCCAAATAACCCTCATCCCCTTAAAAATAACCACAAAACACCAACCCTCCTGCTATATTGGGGAAACAATATTTAGGTTAATAATCTACCTTAAATTAATATGTTTCATTTGTCTTTAAAACCATAAAGAAGTATGCATATTTGTCTTCTTCACGTGCATTGTGTTAATAAAACTCTTAATTTTACTGTACAAAAGGATAAAACCTTGTAGAAATAAAGAGCTAAACAAAGTATTTTTTAAATAACACATTTTATCTTTCTGGATCTGTGAATAAAAGATTACATTTATAAATTCCCATTATATCAAAGAAAAACAAGACATGACCCTACTATTCAAATATTTGAAGGTTTTACATAGAATTTCTATTTTCTAGGATGTCAAGCTACATTGGGTAATACACAAACTACATAATATCAAATAATTGTTTTACAATACACAATAAAGTCGTTTTGCAATTTTGCAAGCATTTTTAAATTAAAGTAAAAAGCATTACTGGCTTTCGTCACACACAGCCTTTCTGAGGAAATCCTGAAACTATCTTAATTGATTAATTACAGTTACCGTCATTCTCCTGCACACACATTGTACAGTCACATCTCGGGCTCTGGCAGGGTTACAGCAACAGAGGAAGATAAGAGGACTGAAGCTGTTCCTCTCCCATCTGTCTGCCCCATTCCTCTGACAGATGTCACCATGTCAAAAATGAGAACATCTGAAAACTCTGCTGGCTGAGTACATACCTCAGCCATGAAAAACTGCAGATTGGCATACTTGGGTAAATGAAATCAGCCTTGTACTCCATGCTGTGACCGACTGAAATCCTGACATCTGATCCAGTGCAGGAGCTGACAGCTGGGGGCCCTGACAGCTACAACTGCCTGGTTTTAATCTTCTGTAAGGCTGCTGAAGCCTGCAAATATTATGACAAAACAGTCTGTTTACTCTTCAGCTTATGAAAAGAGGTTAGATAGTTAAATGGCAGCTCGGAAGGCAATTTCCCTGTTTGTGTGGCTCCTTGTTACATACTTGCAGCTACTCGAAAAAATAAAGTTTTTTTTTAAAATAAGAGACTGATATAAATCCTAATTCCAGGTTTTCTACCAAAGTCATTCTTTAAATTTTAAACAATACAGTCTTGCTAGTAATTTTATTTGCTATCTCAGAGTTTCCAAACACAATTTTCAGAAAACAGAAGCACTAACTCTATTAAAGTTTTAAGTAACCAAAAGACTATCATTCTATTGTAAAACCAATTCCTATCTCCTATCTTGAAGCAATCGTCATTACAACATCACATACAAATTAATCAGGACATAAGAAAAGACTACTTCAGTGAATTATTTTCTTCTGAAAATATTTTCTTCTGAAAATACTCTACTTGCTAAAACAGGTAGTATAGTCAAGGACACACAGTCATCAGCATCTTGCTATCAGGTCAGCAAGTAAAGTACCACAGAATGATGGGATCATCTATTTTGTCAGCAACATGGCCTTGTACTGCTTGAGGTAAGCAGAAAACTTCAAAATGAATTTGTGTTTCAACTTCATTGTAAGGGACAGCAACCTTTAAAAACTTCTGTGAACAAATAAACAAAACTGGCACTCAAAGTTGCTCAAGCCTTTCAGTCTTGAGATTTCTTCCTAAAATAAGACTTCATAAAGGTGTTTGAACACTCATTTTAAATACAGACCTCAGTGCATATGGAAGGCCCACATTTTCTCATTACTCAGAAACAGTTTCATTTTTTTGAACAACTTCTTTTTGCCAAAAATAGAAACCATGATATTTTTGTTATAAAGAGAACTTGTCAGCAGAGGTTTTAATATCTGAAAATCCAATACTCTGCATGTTCTTCTGTAGCAGTTCGTTGTTCAGTGGTGATATGATACTCCATAAAGAACCACACCAGATCCACACTGAAGGTTTAATAGGTCAAAAGCTTCTTTTTTTAATTCCTTAAAAACATTTCCTTTCACAGCTATTTTATAGCTAGCGAACAGGAGCTATGTGAGACCTGCCTTACAAAACAGAAAACCTCTGTCATGTGGAACTCTGGCTGCCCTCCCTGACAACAAGAACAGAAGAGTGCCTCTGAGAAACATACTCCTGTGCCAGACATGTGTCTTCCCTTCTTAAAATTACAGCATCACAAAGGCATGGAAATGTCTCCACTACCCATTTCAGATTTTTAGCCAAATCTACAAGACAAATTTATTCAGAAAAATTGCTTTCCCAATCCTATTAAATGTCAAACTCTGCATGAGAAGCTTGCTCTCCTGTATTCTGCCCACGCACCCTCATCACAAAACATGTCCCACCTTGTGCTCCAGCCTGTGAGCCAAGCACCTGCCCTGGACAGACAGACAGACAGGGCTGCCAGGATACACAGTCCAGGCAGAGATGGTGGCCAGCATGGGAGACACACTATCCTACCAATGGATATGGTCCTTAGCCTCCTGAAGGAGCCACACATCCTTCAAAGGTATTGCCTCAAATTACACGTATGCTCCTTTCGCATACATCTAGTGAGGGAATGTGGAGGAATAAAAGAGATTTGACTTTTCTTAAGGCACTAGGACTCCTTCCTTGATACCTGAATGTCAAAAAAACAGGAACTCCCCAACATCCAATATCACAATCCTGGGTCTCCTAAGACTGGATTACCTGAAGATTTTTCATTAAAGGAAGATGAGGGCATACTTCGTTATCTCCTCTTTGGAGGAGAAAACTTTAAGAATTCTGAAAATTTTAAACTATTTCAGGCTAAATTACAGATGATATTTGGCTCCATGTAATTTATTTCCACATTTAATTACCATAAGGAAAAAAAAAAAATCCTCATGGCCTATATTATTTAATCAGTGTCTTTTTTGAAAAATTGGGATGTAACAGTTTATGGATGTTTACTTCAGATAGTTCACATGCACAGCAAAATGCCAGGAAGGAACTATAAAATTTGTTCTCCAGCCTTACATAACACTGAGCTTGCTCTCCAAGCTAAATAATGGATTCTCTGTGCAGCTGACTACTCAGAAAGTATCAGCAATATCACACAAAGTGGGTGTTAGGTCAGTAATAAATGACAGTGTTATGGAAAAAGGACAGGAAATATCTTTACGAGAGAAAAGGAAGGAAAACTTACACACTGTGAGGATAAAGAAAAGGAAGCAGACAGGATAATTCATGGAAAGACCAAGACTAATGTTTTTACACTTGATGGAAAACATTTTCACAAACATGCCTTGCAACTATGACGGGAAACTTTATCATTGTCAATCCTACCTACAATTTGCTTATGCCAAAGACAAATGGGCCAGGGTTGCTGTCCCTTTTAGACTGTGTGGAAGATAGCTCTAGAGTAGGATAAGTTTATTTGATCTACTGCTTACAGAGGGCAGAAGGGAGAAAAGTGCAATTTTAAAATTCTATATATGGGGCTGTAGAAAAAGACAGTAAAACTCATTTAAGAGCGAATTGGCAATATCCAGCAACAGAAAGACATCTGAAATAAGTCTGCCCTCTTTCCAACAGATTCCTTAATCTTATTTAAGATATTTTTTCCTATTTGAGGTTTTTTTTGTCTATATAAAATTATATTTCTAGCACATGCGGCAGTTATTATTAGAAAGAAAATGATGATAGTTACAGTATACAATGAAATGGTCACCATTTGTTTTTCCCCAGCACTGTCTTTAAACTGCCACTCCCCGTCTAGTGGTCAAAATTAAAAATCTTCAAAAGGTCTATAACAAAGGATTTTCTACAATATATTGTGTCATTCTATATCTGCAGCCATCAGTGAGGAAAAAAACCTACTCAGATTTATTTTATTATTGCTGTTGACATTTCTGATGTCAGCATCAAAGACCTACCTAAAATTTCTACAAATGAAATAAAAAAAACCCACTGAGTTTTCAAATATTCATTCCCTTTTAAACCAGCCCAAAAGCTTCAGGTCCCATCTCTTCCCAGTTGTTGGAAAGAAAGGTACTGTGACAAATTCTATACTTGAAGACAATCAGGAGCTCCTGAGAACCTAAGCCATACAGCATATATTTTTCAAAACTCCATATACCAGTACTATAGACTGCAAGGATTTAAGCCTGGTATCCCACAGACACAAGACCAAATCAAGGCATCTCTTCAGCATCCAAGACAGGGCTGACCAATCACTGTAGGCAGAATTAGCTTTACATATGTTATAAAAAGCTAGCAAATTATAGTCCTACAAAATCACTCCATCTAAACGCACTTTGCACTAGATGCCATGCGCCACCTCAGCTCCAGACCCGCCATGTACCTGGTGCAGTTCAAATAGGAATGGAGCAGCTTAGAGCTGCTGAATCCCACTGTGGTTCCAGGGCTGTATCCAACCCTGCACTGCTCCAGCAGTGAAATTCACCCCACTGCCAGTCCAAGTTGTGCGCACTCCCCATGGACAAAATCAAATGCTGGAGGACCACACACCCACACTGCAAGTAGGCCGTGCAGGCCTCCCTTAGAGCAGGGATTGCAGGCCCCACACCAGACGTCAGGTAGGTCTGTGCTTTCCATAAACGCAACACGAGTTGGTTTTTTCCTCCTTTGACCAAGCTGTGATTAAATATAGGAATCATATAGCTTTGGATGTACAATGAAAAATGAATTACAGCCAGGAACACTGACCCAGAGAAATACCTTTTTATAGGAAGCATTTCAACATTTCTGAATTAATTACTTCCATTTTTAGTCTGTGAAAAATGTCACTCTCTTTTCTGATTTCAGATGGCAGCCTATAGATGACAAATTAGAACTTCCTGCAGGATGAAAATTCCAAAAAACACTTTTCTTCCATAGCTGTTAGTGAAAGCCAACAGCCATGCTTTGGATAGTATACATTACAGATATTATTTTATCAATTTCTCCCAAAATGCAGTAAAGCAAGATGGATGGTCTTTCAGTTTGCTGCCTTAGAAAGGAGAATTTCAGTTTCAGTTCCACCCAAGTATTAAACAACTTTATTAAGATAGCAAACAAAATAGAATATTAGTAGCCACCTTTCCAAGGAGAGGAAGAGGCTGTATTTAATAAAGACTGTCAGTAGAAGGAACAATTAAAAGCAGTTAGAGCAAAAGATATGGTTTGCTTGCTTACAACTGGGTTCATACTCCCTCTGGCTGATAAATGTTGTGTGTGAGGAAGTCTCAAGTGTTTGAAATGTAAAACATCTTGTTAGTCCTATGAAAGTATGTGACAGATCAGCCAAATGCTTGAGCTGTGTGACAACTAGCAGGTTTTGTTGGCTTATTTGTTGGTTGGTTGGTTGGTTTTTTTTCCAAACGAAAATCTGCTTCAGTGGCTGTAAGTCAATAACAACACATTTTGGCAGACACTCAGTTCTCAAAAATTTTCAGAGTTTTATTAAAAACAAGGACATAATATATATATCCAATTTTCTTTATCTGCTGTGTATGAATTAATGTAGTCATAATTTTACAGGCTTTATCCACATAGGAAATAACATGTGATAACTTAATTTACTGAATGTAAAGTTTTAATTTTGTTTATTATGAAAAGGCTAAGAAACCTCCACATTTCTCATGTAATATTCGAAAGTATTACCACTGCATTATATACCTTGTATCATTATTTAAGAGCTCTCTTTTTCTTTACTGAGGTAATATTTCCAGATTTTCTCAAATCAGAAACAAAAGGGAATCAGAAACAAAATCAAACACATTAAAAGTATACTAAAACAGAAGTCAACTTGTATCTGAATTACAGTTCCAAGAAACTAATTCATGTGATCTGTAGTGAGTAGTCCCAGGTCCTGCAGACTGTGAGTTAAGTCACTGGACGGAGATGGGAGCTGCACTTGTTTATTCATGGTTACTGTGGTACAAGCTCTGTGTGGACACAAACAACTGCCTGAGTGTATTTGTGCCATGGTACTCTTTCATCTCCCATGAAGGCTCAGATAAAGCTCCTGAACAAGTTGGGTTTTGCCATTAACAGGATCTAATTACTGGGGTTATCTTGTATCTGACACCACTGCACTACAATTAATATTTACAAACTTTACAAATACAAAAAACAAGCAAACAACAAAACCTTATAAATACTTATTTCAGAGTTGACTATATACACACAATACTCAATTTTCCCTCATTTATCTTAAAAACTTGCAAAAGAGGTTAAAAACAAAAAAAAAAAGTAATAGTCGCTAAGAGGAAATGTTATTATATAGACACTCTTCTACTTTATCAAATTCTTAATGTTCATATCTGTTACGTATTGACAGAAGACAGCTGAGAGACACAAGGATCCTCACAGATTCTAAAAGAGGTTTGTGATTTCAAATACAATAGCTGGTTTGCATCCAAACATCTGACATGAGTACACTTACTCCATGAGAGATTCTGTGCTCTTTCATCACATTTTCCTCCAATTGTCAGTGTTAGAAACTGTATTTTGTTCCAAAGGAAATTATCTTAGTACATCCCAATGATATCATTATTGTTTAAATAGAAGAAAGTATCCTGTTCATGTATTTAGATGCTTGAGCAAAAAATCTCAGGTTTGTTAAGAGTCTCTTAGAAAGCCCTTCTCAAAGGAATGGACACAGCTAGGGCAGCCTTTGTTAAGAAGTTTTACAAGTGCTTCAGGAACATGTTTATTTATAAAATTATCTAACTTAATTAAATAATAAAAGGTTCTTATATGTCAAAAGTTTTTCTTTCAGTTCAAGTGTAACATTTCACTGGACCTTCTCACTATTCCCATGCAAAAACTATAATCTCGTCTACAGGAACTATTTTTACAGCAACCCAATAGATGCAACTTGCATGACCTTGATTGTATATGCATAACTTATTCCTGAACAAAATTAATGATGAACTATGAGTACAGCTGCTTGCAAAGACCAAGGTCTCACCTATATAAAGACATACAGAGCAGGGTCAATCTCTATGGAGATAGAAGTTTTTAAGCACAAAAACTACATGTAAAGTAGGCTGTAGGAGTCATATTTACACAGCCAACATAAGGCCACAGCTTCATGTGTATTCAAGCTGGTTATGCCTTCCATTTTTCTACTGTTAAACTTTGTCTTAATTACATTGTATTCTTTAAACACTTGGCTTCACACCCATCTAGTTTCTTTCAACTAACTCAGCCATGCGTTTTCAAATTTAAATATGCAGTCAGAACTGCAGGCTCTGAGCCCAGGCCCCACCAGACAAGATGATATCATCACACTCTGTCTGAGAGACATACACTGAGTACAGAAGAGAGAGGTTAGAAAACTCCACAGAGGAAAAGACCTTCATGGTGAGCTGGACTGAATCACTTAGAAAGGCTTACAAAGCCTATGCAGCCAAAGTGACCTGGGACAGGCCCTGCAAGCGCAGGTTTAACCAGCTCCCCTAAGCTGCCACACTTCTCACCTTCACATTGGAATAGCATAATTACTGTGGAAATAAATGAGAGATGTAGGGCTGCCTCTTTATGAAGCTAGAAGTGTTTGTGGAATTATAATGTAACATTACATGCCAATTGTTCTTGTAAATAAAGGCTGCTACTGCTAAACATTTGCTCCTTGCATACAACAGCTAATGGTGTGTAAATAAATGTATGAAGGCATACCCCAACCAATTTCTACAAGAGCAACCAAATACACTGAGTTCGATTTACTCACTGAAAACACTCCCCCATCTCTGTATAAAAGCTTAAATTTTACCCTATTTCTGCATTATGCTTATATTGAAGCAGAATGCAAATAACTACCCCCTTTTGCACATCTTTATGTACATGGAATACATCTCCCATTCTAATAAACTCGAACAGTTCTTAGAGGTATCTTCCAACAGAATTCAAAACAGGGTTGAAACATTCTTAAAGGCCGGTAATTACTTATGAGAGTTTATATACACACTCATAGAAACACAAACACATGTCGGTATGACTCTGTAAGCATGTAAGCTTGGGCAGCCTGGACAATACATCTCCTTTTCACACTTTATTTAGTTTCCATGTCCACATTTTAGCTACTTGTAAATGGTGCATGCCATGCACATGCAACCAAAGTATTATGAACTGCTGTGAATGCCTGGAGTCAAAACATGGCCATGACTGCTTAGAGTCATATCTGAATGGTCATTACTCCTGGCATGCCTGGGGACCCTCACAGAAAAGGGCCACTGTGGTAATCATTGAAGCATCTTCCAGTCTTACCAATCTCCCTGGTGGTTTTTTGCAGTCTAAGTGCTTTCTGAGACATTTCTCCAACCACATTTATTGCTCACTGCTTACTGTTTTCATCAAAATCAAGAAGAATGTGAAAAGTTAGTATAGAATAATAATTTTGAATCTCATACTGTCAGCCTGGTTAATGAAACTCACAAATGATGGACAAATAGAAATTAAAACATTTCATTTGGCTAAAAATTTAGAGGCATTCTAGGAAAAACTGAACTACATGCCTAAAATGTCTGGTTATTAATTTTGTCATCCACTTTACTTCACATAAAATGGAAGGTTATAAGCCTACATTTGGATAAACTCCTCCAAGGAGGCTGCCAGCTCTGTTGGCAGAGAGGGTACAAGATCAGAAAAAATAGTGAGCTCTAATCCCAAACAGTGGCAACTCCATGACTACCACTCCACTAAATCTTTAGCACATGCATTCTTAACATGTTAATTTTGGGGGGTTTAAGATTAAATTTTCACACTTGGCTATACAGAAAAATATTTCCATTTTGATTTAACACCATTCAGAGTCAAGGTCAAAGCAGTTTCTGAAACGTGTTCATGTTTCCAGACAAACACACCTGGCATAAACACTCCATGGACACATGAAACACCTTCCCTCACATGGGTAATGCAGCATTGTCAGTGAATGGGTTTTCCATTCTGCCAATTAAGAACACAAATAGTAAAAAGAACCTATTTATTGTGTTTTTGCACATCCTTCCAACACATCATTCAAGATGCATTAAAAACAGAATTACCAAACTTAGCTTCAGGATGCATCAAGCCTGTACCACCTTCCTCTGTACACAGTCTGTTGAGACCTAGCAACAAAACCTTCATCTCATCCTAGCCATTCAAAACATCTGTTAATCTCAATATTGTAAGGATGTAATTCTCTGCAAAGCCTACCTCTGAATGGTTTCACTGAACTGATCAGATAGAACATAAGCTTCTCTTATATTTAAAAAAAAAAAAGAAGTGGGACAGATAGAAGAAGCACAAATTTCTTAAGCCTGCTTTATCTGAACACATGGGTAGTAGGTAGCTGCAACATTTCTGATACCATTCACAGTTGCAGAGAGGGTGCAGAAGTGAAAAAAAAAAGCCCCATTATTTGAGTGTTCATTGCCATTTCTCAGAAATCTATTAGTACCAGGGATCTTGACCAGATTCTTGCCAGTTCCTTTCTATCAACATAGGTAGATGCTGCCATAGGATGAATACTGTTTTGCATAATCAGACTTGTATGCTTGGTATTAATATACAGATTTCAGGTTACTTCCATCATAAAAAGGCTCTAATATTAATGACATCATCATCACAATGACTTAAAAAAGCAGAAATGGTAAAACAGCAAACTATAGAATGAAACTGTGATGGTCTACTTTTGTTTATATCTGCAGAATTATTTGGCCTCAAAATACTTCAGTAACTATTTTTTAATAACAATCTGCCCACCATGATCCAGACTGAATAAACTCATAGCACATATGTACACGTTGCATTGCTCCATGACAAAAGATTTAAAAACTCACATTTGAGGTCATGCCATTCACCTGCATATTTCAGATGACACTGCAGAACCCAGACAAACCAGTTTCACCAATACTCCCAGAAAGATCAACTTCCTATTACACAATGTACACCAGAAGAAGGAACTGTCACCAGTTCTTTTCTGCAATTTTGTCATCCTTTTATTGAGGTAAAATTCCTTATATAGGACATACCATAGACTATTTCTGCACAAAATTAAAATTCACATCTCCCATAAAAACCCTGCCAGGGGAGCCTAAGTGCGTTCTCAGACATTTTAGTAACGACACTGAGATCTAATAATGCAATTAACAGAAATTAAAATAAGCTGGTTTGCTTGGAGGCAATTCAGGCAGCTTAAGCAGTCTAGATTCATTAGATTTAAAAGCAAAATGTAATTAAGTCAAATAATGAGAATAAAAAATCCCAAACAGTTGTGTGATACACTCATGGAGTAGACAGGATCCTGGAAATATCACCACAAATTTAGTAATCAAGGGGGTTAGCAATATAAGGCCTTTTTAGTACTGTCACAACATTAGTTACCTTTGTAGTGTGCATTTGTATTTAGGTGGCATTTAGAAACAGTTAATGTCAGTAGCAATTCAAGGGGTATGAAAACCAACTAGGAATACTTTCTCTATGATTAATATATTTCAGAAACATCTCTAAGTTATAAATGCATGCATGTAAAAATATCAGTCCCTTTATGAGATATTTCATTTGAAGCACTGCATTTTTTATCTCAGATTATTTAAAAAAAACCATGAATATTAAACAACCATCTGCTAAAAACAACCATCTTCTCGTAGGTGAAAGATTATCTTAATATCCTAAGAGCATTTTAACAGAAGCCTAGAAGCATTGATTTCCTATGTTACACAGCTTTCTGTTTTAAAAGTGTAGCTGAGTCTCAAAATTAATAACATAAAAAGCAATTTCATTGCTCTCTATAACATGACTAACTTCTAAAACATAATGCTTCCTACACTGTTAACGTAGGCTTCAATACTGTACGAAACTTTTCATTTCAATTTATTATCTTTTTCCAGAAGAAAAAGACTCAAGTTCAAACTAATTATTAAAAAAAAAAAAAAAGCAAATTAAAAAAACTTGTTACACTTTTACATTAATCATCAGTAACCACAACTGGCATAGAATGCAGTGTGAGCATAAGCAGATTTCTCCCGTGTCTAACATGAGGGAAAAACCCAAGACAATTCAACAACTATGACACTTCTAGAAAATGTAATTGCTAGTCAAACAAGTTCTTACAAAGCACCTTTAAAAAGTAAACAGTAGCTTGGTTTTGCCATTTTAATTACATTTTTATAGAAGTTTTAAAAGTCTGTTAAAACTAGCTCTATAAAGAGATTCATAACTACAAGACATGTGACAGTTGTCAGCATAGGCGTCAGACACTGAATCTATCAAGTTCCCATGGGAGAACCATGGCATAGTCAGGATACACTTAGGGGATTTCTGATTCATCTATAGGATTCCCTTCTAGGAGTCTGCACAAGATAAAGACAGAGTAAACGTTTAGAAAAATAGAACAACTTTCAAAGAGGTTTCCACTATTTCTATTCTGAAAATCATTCAACTTGCACTGCAGTAGTGTTTTAAAAGTCTGTGTGTTAAAAAAAGGGAAAGATAAAGGCTGCAACTTTTTGCAAACTGTATTGTCAACTGCAAATCTAATGCAAACTCACCAGAGAAGTTTTATCGCAGCACTGATCTCCCCATAAAGTTGTCATCAAATTGGAAGGATATAAATTATATCAGATGCAGTGTTAATTGGAAGAACAAATGCCAGAACTGCCATTCTAAACTTTTCCCATGAAAAAGAACACACACAATGCGGACACACCCATTCGCAAAAAATACGCTAATTCGCGGAATAAAAGAGAGATGAAGAAGTCAAGAGTGCCCAAGGAATGCCAGGAATCCCCGGAGGAATGCGTGCGAGCAAGAGGTCTCGGCGCCCCGCGGGGGCTCCGGGCCCCGCCCGCCCACCTGGAACCCAAGGCCGGCAGCAGCACCTCCACTGCGGCAGCGCAGCTCCGGGGCAGCCGCGGCCGGCCCCGCTCGGGGGGAGCACCCCCGCTCCTGACAGCCGCAGAGAAAACGAACGACTCCGGGAATCTGCTCTCCCGGCAGCTCTCTCTCCGCTCGGCCGCTGAGATCGCCCGCCCCGGGGCGGCCCCGCTCCGCTCGCCAGCGCAGCCCCGAGGAGCGCCCGGAGGAAGGGCTGCCCGGCCCCGCGCGTCACTCGCCACTCGTGTGGGGAGAGCCGCCGTGTTCTCACCTCACGCCCGGGAGGGCCCGGCGCCCTCAGCCTTTGGAAAGGCGCGTTTTTAACGGAGCTGAGGAAAGCAGCGACCCAGGGCACCTCGGCGCCGGGAACCACCGCGCTTCGGTCCGGTAGCGCCACAGTCCTGTGCCCAGCCGGTCCCGGCCATCCCGGCAGGGAAAAGCGGGCGACACGGTGCCCCCCTCAGCTCCCAGACCGCCCGCCGCCGTTCTCCTTACCCGTCCCGAGCCGCCTCTCTCTCGCAGGGGGATCCCCGCCAACTCCGCGCCGCTCTCTCCACCGCCCCGCCAGCCGCTCTCGCCGCCGGAGCCGAACGCACTGCCCGCCCCCTCCAGCGGGGGAGGGGGCTCGGCGGCCGGGCCGGGCCGGGCCGGGGAGGAGCCAGGCGGGGGGCGCTCCCGCAGGTGAGCCCAGGGCTTCCCGCCACTTTCACGCCCGCCCGCGGCCTTTGGTCTCCGTGAGGGAGCGCGCGGCGCGGCCGGAGCCCCCTCACAGACACCTCCAGCCGCAAACAGAGGGGAGGGCGCCCTGCTCCTCCTCAGCTAGGGCTGCGGCCAGCCGCGCCGGGACGGGACGGGGTGGCCACAACAGCCCTCTGAAGAAGAAACCCAGCTCCGGGCCCGGGTACTGTCGGCTCGAGGCCGCCTCACAGTCGGGTTTGTTTTCCCTCTCCGTGTGGAGGCGGCTGGCGAGCCGCCCGCCCGGCGGGAAGGGCTGAGGCAGCACAGGGACGGGGCAGGGCGGGCGCGCCTTTGGACGTGAGGAGGAGGCGAGGGAAGCGCAGAGAGCGGGGCTGCAGCGCCCAAACGGGGCAGGTGCCCGTGCTGCTCCCAGAGCGTCACAAACACCTCTGGGCACACCTTGGTGCCTCGGGCACTTCGGGTGATTTCCACACTGTCTTCAGCTAGACTGGAAATAGCACAACAAGGTGATTCCAGAATATTCTACACATACAGTGCGAACTGAAGTGTTGCCATACTGCAGCATGTCTCTTTCCCCGATCGGTCAGTGAAGGAAAAGTAGGTGGTAGAGACTGGGGTTCACAGGTGTCGTCCAAAGAGACCTAAAAAACAGTGTCTGCAACAATGTCACAAGAAATGGGCCTCAGATAGTTTTTTCCATGCTTATAAAGTTGTTCTCAAGGTTTCAACAACATAAACCAAGGAGCATTGTCAGAAGGAAGGTTATAGGTAATCTACAGGGAGGAAAAAAACACAACAAAATGTGATACATCTTTGTCTACAGCAGAAAAATGCTGGGCAGTGAACATGAGAAAGAAAAATTTAGTATATGAGTCATGAAAGCTGTGTCAAAGTTGTTCAACAGGAGGAGCATGGATAGGAACACATCCTCTTTTCAAATCCAACAGTGCTGGAGGAAACTGATCAAATTCCTGTCGGAGCTGCTCTGATACCTGTCACATGGCTGTGAAAACAAGCCAAATTAGCAAAGAGTACTGTGTGTGTATATATATATATACATATAAATATATATATATATGGAATTTTGTATAATTGTATGGATTTTCTGTAGAGAATGGCCCTGTCTTAATTAGAATGCATAAACAGATGAGGTTCAACTAGAAAAGGCAGTGTTCCAAATACAATATCAGTATTAACACTGCTGGGACACTGTATCCAGCTTTGGGTTCTACATTGGGGAAAAAAGGTAAAGTTCTCACAAATCTACACCAGAAAATTAAATGCATTCTAAGAATTTTTTAAAAATACGTATTTCGGTAGTATTAGAAGTCAGCATTCCGTAAGGATCTATTGAGTCCTGGAAGAAACAGTCAAAAGCAAAACAGTGAGACACTAGTATCTTACAGCAACTGCTTGTGATAAAATACTCTATTGATGGTTAATCAGTAGAAAGAGCTGTAAACTGTAGGAACTGCACAAATTAAACAATTCCAAGGAGGCAGCTAGTGAGGTGTTTGCAGACAACTGAGCGTTTGCTGAAAGGATGGAAGTATTTGGTGTGACAGGGTCTGTAAAGACTTCTGTTGCATGTCTACATAACACACTAAGTTGATTCTTCCTCAAAATTATTATTGAGAAGAAAGTCACAGATGTACGGAGTTTTCTGCCTTTAGTATTAACAAAAGATATGTTCATGAGACAGAACAGCCCAAACTTGTGCTGCAGTCTCAATCTTCTACATACTTTGTCATTTCACATTTGCTTTTCATATGCATTTTTTCCACATAACTGCATAATCTTGGAATTGTTTAAGAAAGATGCATAGAATTTGTTTAGCTCCTTTCCCTGTAGTTTATGAGAAAGCACATGAAACTTGTACCCTCACCCCACCTGAAAAAACTGGGAAACAATGAATAGAAAAGAAAGTAATTAAACTTTTTTCCCTCAGTTACATGAGTTGTGTGGCAACATTTCAGTTGAACTCATAGATATTATAGACATTTATAATGGCTGTATTTTATTACAACTAGAGTGTTAAGAAACATGTTGACAGTTTGTTCAGCTTCATACTGTAGTTTGGTAAGATATGAAGGAATTGCACTTAATAGAAAACAAAATGCTTAATTAAAGAGGTGTATACACCTATAATTTTCATGTTGTTGTTAAAGCTTAATGAAGACTGTTAATCAATCATGTGGTACAATAATACACTTCCATTGAATTTAGATGCAAACCAGAAAAAGAAAAGAGCCTAAGAATCATTTCTTGCTAAAACAACCAGGATATAATGACTACTAGTTGTTACTGTATAGTCTATAATTATTTTTTTTCATTATATATGTCTCAGGTAACAGCTTAGGAGACAATTCAGTTGCTATCTGTCATGCTCAGCATAAAACTGCTTAGAAAACCTTTCTCTTGTTCTGTACGGAGCTTCAGAAAAATATGCCAAAGTATTTTTCTTTCTTTTATTTCTTTCTTTCATTTAACTTTATTTTTCTGTATCAAGATGCGGGTGTGAAAATAAATAAAAAGGTGTGACAAGCACAATTGCTAAATTACTTGTATTGGCTGTGGGCTTCCCAAACCAAAGAGTTTTGACTGGATTTTCACAAGCTCTATCGTACACTTTCTCAAAGCTCCCTCCTACACTACTTGAGCCTTCGAGGAAAGTTTATTTTGAACCTCTGAGCCTTTAATATTTCATTAAAACTGTAGTTTAAGTCAAACATCTTGTCAAACAGTTTCTTACAGATCTTTGGCATATTCTGAACGTGAGTTTTACAAGTACTTGGTTATAGTAATGCTGCAAACATGAATTGTTCAGTAAGAGCCATAGTCCAGCTGGAATACTACAAAAGTACAAGGTTTTCCAGTGATGTAAGAATGTTTTTAAGGAATGTATACAAACCCAGCAATAAGCTAAAATTGGACTCAGACAGACTTAGGTCATATACAGAACATCATCTCTGTGCAGGCTGCCGTTTCCTTTCCCACCCCTCATCCAGTTATTTTTCTTTTCCTTGACTTCAAGTGAAGGTTTTGGTCCTTGTTTACAAAACTGGTTTGACAGTATGATTGATGTCTCTCTGTTCAGGCAGTGTATTATCAGGCACTTGTGAAACACAATACAAAATGGAGTTTGCAGCTAAAGCAAAAACAAACAGTAATGCCCCAGCAGCCTGTGCTGTAGATTAATTCCAGCTGCTGGCTGTTCCAGCACACCTCGGGGGCTGAGCAGCACTCCTGCACTCAGCTCTGCTTGTGCAGTGAGCCCCTCTGTGTTGAAAGCCTGCTCTATCAGTGCTGTGCTTGGCTCCTAGCATGATGCACCTCTGTCTCTGCTCTTCCACTACACACCCAGCTGAGTTTTGGCACTTCATTATAGTCCCCGATTTCCTTTCACAAAGGAATCTAATCCAATAATTACATTACAGCAGAAAGTAAGGGGAAAAAAGTCTGGTATATAATTCTATTGGAACACTGCTCCTGATTTATTTTTTTACAATAGATGTTGGAAATTTTCTTTATTATCAAAGATTAGATGTCTGTTGCTTAAGAAATAACATTTATCCTTCTTACTACTATGTTCAATAAGCTACTAAATAGGCATTTTTATCTATTTCTTATTTCAGGAAACACAATCTTAAAAATTCAGGTCTTTACTTTCAGAGAAGGAGATGAGGCATTTGAAGAAATGTAATTATACACTCTTATCAGATGCTTTTTAATGTGTGATTTCTAGTTTTTCCTCAAAGACAACTAACCAAAAAAGGAGGCCTTTCATTTTCTACCTTTCTAATATCTTCCCCCAGCCTTTTCACAGTGGACTTTCTCTCTCTCCTCTTTCTTCCTCTTCTCTGTCTCCTCCCCTTCTCCCCCTTTCTGTTTGGGGATAGCCCATCTTTTACATTTCTCCCATTTGTCTCTTCTCCCACGTACAGCTGTCAAACACAGAGTACTGCTGACAGAACCCAGAGCACAGGGTTCTCTCTAACCCTAGCACTCCATGTAGTCAAAAACAGCCTGTATAATCCTAACCATTAGGACTAGCTATATATTCAAGGACATATTTACATTGCAGGAGAATAAGGCTTATTAAATAAAATGTATTAAATGACAGATTAAATTGTAAATCAAGAGGTTTATATTTTCAGATTGCTTCAACACTGGAAAATACTTTATATTAGCTAATGCATGGTAAGGAAAAACTTAGGAGATGAAGATTTAAATTGTAACTTGTCTTCTATAGAATTCAATTTCATCTTAGCTCAAGTTTACAAATACTCTTCATGTTGAATATGAGACTGTAAAATTATTAACCTTACTTATGTACATAGAAATCAAGAATGAGATGAAGATAACATTGACTTTAAAAGATGTTGAGGGGAAAATACACATGACAGAAAGTTTGTGATATTTGTCAGTTTATTTATGATAATTTATGAAATTATAATTAATAATATGATAGTTTCAATATTAATTTAAGAAAAAATATGTAGTCAAGTAATTAAGTAAATAATTAATACAGATATGAATTTAAGGTGAAGATTTTAGACACTGTTCAACATCTAGCCACAATGATGGTTTCTGATGTCCCATTCCTCTCCTTGGACAACTTTTGGCTAAATCCTGTTTCTTCCTTCACCTTAGCAACACAGTCTCGCTCCCACTAGTCTTATTTCAATAACCCTAGCAATGAAAAAAGTTTTCTTTGGGAAGGAGCCTGCAAAAAGCCTAAGTACTACATTAAACTTCCAGAAACCATTGTAGTTGTTAGCTGCCTGGCTGTGGTCTGTGCAGCTCTCCTTGGCTAAGCCCAGGCTGCAGGAAGAAACTGATTTTTTAGGAGTAGCATAGTCTTGAGTCTCTATTTTCACAAATAAATAAAGTTACTAATTTGTTGGCATTGTCAATGTATTTATTTGAAGAAAGCTTAAAGAGTGTATTGTTTAAGTTATTGCAGATATAAACATTGATTCATTTATCACAGACATGGTAATGTAGTAAATGAAATTGCTTCTATGCTCTTTATGCATGTAGCTCTTATTTATTTCAATAGAGAGGTAAAATAGGTAAAATGTTGAATTACCTGCCTCTAAATTTAAGCATAACTATCCCAAATAATTTTTTTTTTTAATTTTATTTTTTTTCTTATAGGCATTAATGGATGTCTTAGCAATTGCTGTTTGGTGTGGGTTTCTTTCCTACTTTTGGATAAAGATAAGGAAACGTGTGTGGAAGCCTAACGCAGTACCTGACCCAAGGCCTTTCTCCTGCCGCGTCTGGGGGGAGCGGCCACGGGCCTTTTGTGCCGTGGGACAATGGCACCACCTGGTGGCCTCGGGAATTGTAACAGTTCGGTCCTTTGACACGTTCCCGAGTAGCCTGAAAATAAAGACCAGGAAAAAAATATCATCTTTAGTATTTTTACGGGGTTTTTTTATTTCCATCTACTTTTCTTAATTGGGCGGGGGAGTGCTACTTAAAAAGTTTGGTGAAACAATGTTTTTGAAGAGATGTAAACATTTTAGTAATGTCCAATTACTTTAAGAATCAACTTAGATATATTAAACCTTCTCCTTGAAAGAAAAACATCACTCCTGATTCACCTGCAGTTATTTAGCTACCGATGCACTGAAGACTTAAGAAAATAACTGTATCTTTGTGAATCTAGGAAAAACACAGAAAGGCAAACTTAAAGGCAGATTTTAGAGGATTAGGGTTTTCAACGCTAGAATATATATATTATGTGTATAATAAGCATTTCATGGACAATTAGATTTATTTGAAATTTTTTAATTCCACTTGTGAACTAAGTACTCAATTTTCACTAGTATTATAAAAGTGTTTAACAAACAAATTAAATACACTCAGGGGAACTAGTTCATCCTGGCCTTTACCATGGTTTGTTCCTTGTTTCCCATTGAAAATAACAGTATATTTTATGTTTCCATTTCAGATCCCACAGCCATCCATTGCTTTAAGAGAGGAAGCTTACAGCCTAATTACGAGTCAGCACAGAATTTATAAGGTATTTTAAATTCTCAAAAATGGAGGTTTTGGTGATGCAATAGAACTTATCTTTGGCGTTTAGCAAAGTCTGCTCATTTTTACCAGGAGTGACATGTTCATATAGATCTGGCACTATGCTAATGAACTAAACTGCTGCTCCAGTTTTCAGTTAATACTATTTTCTTTTGGAAGAGGAACACTTCCTGGTTAGTGTTTTATGACTGTAGAGGGTGCTCTTAAAATACTGGAGATGGTAATAATATGTGGCAATCAGTTTCTTTTTCTGTAAAGCTTATCAATGTTAGGATGTTTATATTTAGCAAAGAACATTGTAGAGCTAGAGTGTTTTATTTTTGATGTGGGCAAGAGTCACTATCCACATTTGCATCCAAAAACGTCCCTGGAAACTTTCTGGACTTAGTTTATTTTTGCAAGTATGTTTCTGCCAAACAGTGATAGTATCTTCTGAGAAAACTATTGATGTGCTCTAAAACAAGTTGAAAGAAATACTAAATAGAGTGTATTTTTAGTTGCAAGGCAGTTGAGAGTTGAATAAGAGCTTATTGTTCCAAATATGCCATTTAAATATTAAAAAAAGTCCTTAGTTACATGAAGTTGATGCTTCCATGTTGTGCTATTTGGTATTCTGTTGGGAAGGATTTAACTTCGTTTTACTTTCATTTGTCTGTAGTTTTATTGATTGCCTCACCATACTCCCAAGCTGTTTTCTTATGTGTTTTAAATTGAATTAGCAAGTGAAAAAAATCCTAGGTGCAATAGACTAAATCAAAGTGTATCCTGCTATGCTTTTCCTCCAACACAATATTTTTTTACAAATATAAAATTTATGTTCCGCTCAGTACAGCCAAGAAACAATTGAGTTAATTCTGTGTGCCTAAGAAATGTTGCTTCTTTCCAGTGAGAGTGGAGTTTATAAACCTCCAGAAAGATAAGAATTTTGTTTTAATAATCAGAACTGCCCATTTTAAAGCAGTGTAAGGAGGACTAATATTCCTTAGGTCAAGATCTTTAGTGAGACTAAGATGAGGTTACAGACTATGAGCCCTCCACTGAGTCAGGGATGTGGGAGGTGTGATCCCTGACTGACTGGGCTGTCAAAAACCCTCTGCCAGAACTGCACTGCAACAGCAGAACTGCCCTTTGTCCTAAGAGGTCATTAGACTGGCAGGAGATGAAACACACTACAGAAGCAGAGTTGCTCAATTTAAATTTTTTCCTAGCAACAGATACTCTGCTTCTTACACTTCATTTATACACTTACCCTGACATGGTACTGTTAGATGTGAACTCAGTCTATTTTCTAGGACTTCACCAGTGGTCACTTGAGATTCAGCATCACAAAGACTGTGACTCTTGTACAGCAGCTCTGCTGTAGGCCCAGTTTAATGCACAGAAGTCAGTGCAGCATGTTTTGCCTGGGGAAGGCCTCTGAGCATTAGCCGAATTCAGCAGCATCTATTCTAGGGAGACTTTGCCAAGACCATTACATTAGGAAACCTTGTAAGCATAGGCCAAGCTCAGTAGCTGTTTGCTGGCTTCCAATGACATGAACTTGTCCTGTTCCAGTCTCCAGCTTCCACATCAAATTCATCTCTAGCAGCTTGCAGGTTAGAGCATGTCCCTGGATCATACAAAGTGGTCTTGGTGTTACCTAGGACTGTGACTGCAGGCTTAAAATAGTCAAATAAAATTCTTTGTCAGAGCTGGCAAAAATTAACTATCCCCACTCATCAGGCAAGTCTCTTCAACAGAAGAAACGTTGCTGCCTGAGGTCTGATGGTGGGAAATATTTATGTCACAAGTCATGTAATGGGGAGGTGCAATGATCAGCCAGAGACAAGTGTTTTGTCTCACAGGGCTTTCCTCCTCAGGATTAAGTAGAAAGAGATTTGACCAAACAAAACCTAGGCCTCTTCCAACCTTAAGTACACAAACTATTAAGACAAATAGCCATACTTAGTTCTCTTTCCATTCACAGTATTTCTTGTGGGTGGTGTTTTCACTTCCCTAGGAGAAACTAGAAGTGTTTCCACTAAACATCCCTTATACTGAGGTTCTTAAAATGGAAGGTAAGAAAGGCAAATCTTATACCCTCAGAGTCAAGACTCAAATGTGGACTTCCCCTGATCACTAATCTTCTTTTCACTGAGCTATTAGGTAAAACAGATAATACTTTTGCTCCCATTTTATAAGAACAGGTTAACATAAATTTCTAACTCTAGGAGAGTTCAAGAATGTATTTTGTAGATTTTCACACCTCTGCAGTTCACATTAAAGGACCAGAATATCAGAAACAGATGGAACTCAAGACCCATCATCTTTTCTTTATAATGGCCAGTCAGGATGTAACTTATCAACTTTAGTCATTCCTGTAGTGGATTCTCTTTTCCTGAAGTGTGAAAACACCAATGCACTTCATTCAGGGTTGGAGACTCCACTTCAGCAAACATCACAGTACCTCTAAGCTGCAGCCACTTAAAAAAATTACTCAACACGTTCTACATAGAGTCTGCCTTTACGGGTTCACTTTTTACAGCTCATTCTGCAATTCTAGAAAATCTTGAAAACTCAGGAAAAATATCTTGCAATGTATAGTACTTGCATATTTCAAACAATGAAAGCTGTAAATGATGCACATGCTAGAATGTCAATAAGACAAATGGAAGTTTTCATTGGGAAAATGCAAACCAGAAGACAGATAGTTTGTTTTACTTTAGGCAAAGCATGAATGCAAACATTTAAACTGGAGAAACTCCCCTTTCCTTCTGTGGCGGCCCCTCTGAGTCATTATATTAATTACTTGGAACTATTTACCTACTTCCCTTCATTTAGGCCCCAGGTGCAGAAACTGGGAACAGAAAATTATTTTCATTCTTTTTTCTGGAGTGAAAAAACAATATATGGAAACACTCATCATTTCCTTTCTGAAATCCATGAAGGTGAGAAGGGGTGGCATCCTAATATATATATATTGTATTTTCCTGTTAATACCCTGTTGCAAAACACAGGAGTGGTAGGGGGTGTCAGTGATGTTTCTTTTCTGAGGTACAGTGAAAATATTTGTTTAGTTTTGTTGCATTAGCAGGGGCAGCAGGCAGTGTTTGCAGTCAAGCATCTTCTAGTACTTTACTGAAGGGATACCCCTAATTCTTGAAGAAACACAAATATCTCATTTTACAAATGTGCTGACCTGTGCTTATGAAATGGCTTTGACAGCCTCTTTCTGTGATCAGTGTTATGCTGTCTTTGAAATGTGTCCTTATGCAGCCACATCCAGGCATACCCTTTTCCATATGTGAAAGTAGAGAATTAACGGAGGCATTAAATGTTTAAAAAATAAACAATGAATCACATTAGAAAATTTTAAAAACAACATAGAAGAGGCTCATAACCTAAATTTCTAAATTGGTAGCAAAAGGGTTCAGTTTCAATATCTTCAGTTCTTTCTGGCAAGATAGCCATGTCTCAAAGCTCTTGCTACAGTCTCATTTCTAACTTCCCTCTGGGGAAAAAATGAATTAAACCTTTTCTTGTACTCTGAGATGTTCTGCTCTTCATTATTTTGTAATGCAAACAGCAGACTGTGGGACATGGGCTGTATAGATATCTTTAAATAATAACTAACAAAATCTATGGGTATTTTCACAAAGTGTAGTCAACTTTTCCCTTCCTAATAAAGAGGATCAGTCAATCCCAGGGTAGTCCAGGTCATCAGGGGGTGGCTACTGAGTCTGGCTCCCCCTGTCACAGCTGCCTGGCAGTGGGCCCACCCTCGGGAACAGCCAGCTGGCTCTGCTGTGCATTTCAGCTTCCTCCAAGCTTGCATGTGGACCTGTGAAGCAGCTGAGTGTATTTTCCCTGATCGGCTTATTTGTTGTCAATCCAGAGAGTTTTCCCATTGCCATGAGTGCTGATGATGCAGTCAGTTTTCAGCATGGCCCCTCTGCTCTGTCATTTCTGCTGCTCTGTGCTGGCTCTTCAAAAGATCAGATCTGTTTCACAGATTTTGCTTGTTTTCAAGTCAGTTCAGCACTTCTCTGTTCTGATATGGCTTGTCCAGATGCACAAGTTCCTTTTTGCAGTCTGCCAACTTTTGGCCCTGAGCAGACTCAAACTATGAGAAAGACAAGTCCTTCCTCTACTTTCTCTTGTATTCCAGCTGTATACCTGTGAAACTATACAAGCTATAGGGTGACCCTTCATTTAGAAGATCTTGTTAGAGCATAGATGTGCATATTCATCATTAATGACACATTTCAAACTTTACTCAGAAATATAACTCCCTCATGGAGCTGTGAGCAGTAACAAACAAAAGCAGCCTCTTCCATGTTCTTCCTCAGATGTCAAAAGAAGGGCTTAAGTAGCATCTGCCATAGAAACAGAACTTCAAATTCTAGGGTGTAAATCCATGTGTTCAAGGATTTTTAGAGGCAATTTTTGGATTAATTAAGGAGAGTAATTCAGAATAAAAAAAAAATTCTAGAACATTTTTTAAATTAAAAATATTATGTACGCCCAAAGTATGCAGCACTTTTCATTCCCAACTAATAATCAAGTTTTTTTTCTGAAAAATAAAATTTCTTGACCTAGTGAACATAAGAAGATGATATTGCAATTCATTTAACTATTTAGTCATATTTTTAATCCCATCAGACTAATATCTTGTTGTATATAGCTACCTAGATGAGGGAAAGTGATATTTGTAAAACCATATTTTAATATCTGTTCTTTTTTATCGTATATTGTCTTATTCAATAGGACAGCAATGGAAACATTGGTGCTGATACTCATTCCTTTACATAACCTCATGATCTTGGTTTCTGTGTCAGCTCAGTAGCACAAGTGTTCACAAATCTGGCATTACAAAAGTCTCTTCAGATTGTTTTCAATCATTCTCAACACCTGGACTTTTTCTGTGTTTGCAACATCCTTACTGAGATGTGAATTTGAATGAGGAAAAACGGTTCATTGCCAGATTGTAATATCTGATGGAGGTGAATTTAAAACCATGCCATGAGTCAGTGGTGGCCTTTCTAAGCGGGCTCCTGCTAAGTGCAAGACAGATGATTCCTCCAGGTTCAATCTACTCCTCTCACATTTAAACAGTGTATTCACAAGCACAGAAGGAGACAGTCAGTTGCTAGAGCAGCATTTTCCATTCACTTCTGAAGCAAGAGTATCAGATCAGGTGCAGCCATGCCTACTGGATAGGTTCTTAAACAACCACTTAGAAATGGGAGCCATGGCCATTGTCACATCTTCACACTGAACACTTCCAACAGGCACCAACACATTTCATTCAATGCTCTTCCAAACCACACTACTTGGAGCCATCTCATTTAGTATGAAGTATCTGGTTTTCAGCTGTACTCGAATTCATGTGCTTTAATTGATTGTTCATGACCCTCCAAATCTTGTTGCAGCTTGTCAAGAGCTTCCATGAGCACAGTCCATGTCAGCAGTTAGCACAGCCAGATTTGCTGGCAGGTAAGTTTATTATGACAAACCTAGTCAGGATGGCGTCTGAGCATGGGTCCAACCTAGGTAGACAGAATTACTCAGATCCTGAAACTACTAATACTATTCCTGCAGAAGTACCTTTTTGAAATGGGACCTTTATCACATAAGGATGGGAAGTTGCTGAGTTAAAAAAAAAAAACAACAAAAAACCAAACCCTTTGGTATGGAAATCTGTTTTACATTCCTTTCTCAATGTCCAATACTTAATTAATTCTACCTGTACTGGGTTCACACATTCTGATTCAAATTCCTCTTTAATATGATGTCTGAAAACTCAGGGTTAATATGGTAAAATATGGTTAATATGGTAAAAGTAAATATATCTGGAAAAGAAAATTAATTTTAAAGTGTGCTTGAAAGTTAGTGTTTACACTATGCATGAAGTCTGTGATTCATGATTATTCCTGCCATTTCTGATTTTTGCTTCAATTGAAATTGGGTTGATGATGAAGAATGTAACTGAGTTCTTCTGCTTATTTATAAAGGAAGTTGGAACTTTTGGAGGATGTAGAATGCAATCACTATCATGGTATTTGAGGACAGAGAGCTAAAGAGTCTGAGAGATTTTTCCCATAAATACAGTGTTCTTCAGGCACAAAGGCTTGGGAAGGAAACAATTCCTTCTAATTAGGAAAGCAATTTTAAGCAGAAAAAAAGATGTAAAAGCTTAGGGACTGTTCTTGTCAGAGAGAGATGTTTCCGAGAAGAATTAGGGCAATAGAGGATTATTGTTTTGTTAAGCCTTTGATTGAGATCTCAGACTTTCATCAGTTTTGTAGCAATGCAAGCAAAGAGATCTAAGGCTCAAATGCATCTCAGAAAAGAGATCTTGGAGAAAGACATTAAAATAAAATAATTTAAAGAAAAAAACCAAAACAACAACCCAGACTAGGATTTAGCTTTTGGGTATTTGTAACACTCAGCCAAAGGGAAGTTTTTCTGTCATCGTCCTGTTACTTTTAAAAACAAAGAGGGAAAAGTGTTGCTTTTGATTCAATGTTTCAAAACATTGATTGTGTTAGTTACTTGAAAAATTCCAGACCAGAGCATGAAAGATCCTTTGGAGGAAAACTCCGAAGTTGTTGTTTAGAAGCTGCCCTGAGTATAGTCAAGATTAAAGCCCTTAATGAAGGCAAAGCTTACTTATCTGATCAGATTTTAGTATAATGGTCTAGCATGTGATATTATTTGGTAAAAGTTACATAACTTTTTGTTTAAGAGCATACTTTACTTTCAAGCAGTAAAAAAAAAGAAACCCCCACATTTTTAACCCTTTCAGATCCTTGAGATATGCAAGCAGATTTGAAGAAAAAATTTGAATATTTGTTAACAAAAGAAAATCATTCCTTTCTGTGACTTGGTTAAGATGAAAGCAAGACAGGAAACTAATAAAAAGGATCAGAGAACCTGGAAATAAATGTTGACAGGCTTGTGCACTGGCAGTTTAAAATCACATGTTATTAAGCATTAGCTTTCTGCCTAAGTGTTTGCCCACAGGATTGCCTTTCCATAGGAAAATCTAGAGATTACCCACAACTCATTTCTGTTTGCAGGTTTTCTGTGAGTATTTGTGGGTACATCCTACCATTTATCAGCCACAATGCACTGAGGTCACAAGTCCCCTGCCTCATTAAAAGACAGTGAGCCAATTGAAAAACAACTCTGCTCTCCCGAGGAGCATCTGGACATCTGGTGCAGGAGTAGTCTGCTTAATTTTGAAACAGACTGATCTGGGAAGAAACTAGGCAGTTAGACAAAAAATAGGTAATAAAACCTTGGATATACAGAGTTTTCCTGTTTTGACAATAGAATTTGTGGATTACAGCTTAAAGCCTTTTAGAGTTTCTCACACACTGAGAAACAGAGTTTAAAATTTACAATATTAAATAGTGGGATGAGAAAAACAAAAGTGTGACCCTACACCTCTGTGGAAATATCTCAAGGCTTCATGCAATCATCAGCTGAATATTGAGTGCTGATAGACCCAGCACACCATGATGCAGGAGCATTTATCACCAGGGTGTTTGTTACTGTCAGAAAACAAAGACCGAGAAGGAGAGAGGGTAGGGTAGTGGCTTGGCTCCTTATATGTGCCCAATATAATAATGCAACCTGTCACATTAAAGAGTTGTTCATAAGCCATGGTCCAGGCTTGTAACAACTGCCAGTGCACTCCTACAGGCATAGTGTGAGTGTGGCTGCTGCTGGCTGGTGTCATGCCATCCATCTCACCTTTTGCACTCCATGAAAATGCACTGCTAATTCCTGCACTTCAGACTGCTTTTGGCTAAAATATTTACTTCATTATGCTTTTCACTAATCTGTTCTTCCATCGGCTCAGGAAAACTTCTCTTGCATCTTGAGAAAATTGCCATTATGTACAGCCTTTTCCACACCAAGGAACTGCTTGCTATATTTTCACTCATCTTTAAACAGGAAATAGTCACTAAAAATTTTATGGTTGAATGCAAACTTCAAGAGTTTTGTTCAAAATGATCCTCCAGAGAGCACAATGAAAACAGTATCTCTTGGGGAAGCAATGGAGAAGCTTTCACCAGCACTGAGAATGCGAACATTCATTGCTTCTATAGCCAAGTGAATCACTATTTTGTGACACAATATACTCAATCAAAATAAAATTACTGTTAGTTTTCTTTATTATTCCTTTTTCCTCCTCAAGATGTCATGTTCCCTGTTGAATGTTAAAATTATTCTGGTTATCCAGAAAACAGTAGAGTTACTCAGCTGGGAAAAAACACTGCATTGCCAAATAAAAGGACACTGTTCTGCTGCACCGTGACCTCCTACTGATGTAAATAATAGAGTAAAATGGATAGCAGCACTCTACTGTAAGCTTAATGCTACAACTTCAACTTCTGCATGAGGAAAAGGCAAAAAGAATGTTTAAACAGTACTCTTTTAAACTAGCTTTCCTTTTTGTGAAATACAACTGAATTCATTTTTTGCTATATTCTTAACTAACAAGGTGGGATGAGGCTTTGTAAAGCTTCTCCTACCACAATTGTGCAAAGAAAAAATAATACCCAACAAAGAAATATTTCTGCTGTTGAAAGAAGGGAGGGAAAAAACCTGAAACCAACATGGAGGTAGAAGAAATTAAATGTATCTTTTCCTCCCTCTGCCAGCTGTACAGAGCACAGTGATGGAAAGAGAGTGCCACATTCAGTTACTTCCTTCCACAACACACCAAGCAGCAGAGGAACTGATTTTGTTGTCCAGTTCCAGAAACAGATGTGGTTTGAATTTCTGCGCACATGGGTCTGAGTGCCTACGCAGACTGAGGTATATGTACCCTGCTTATTTCCACATGCTCGTACTTGATTGAGAAGGACTACCTGTAACTTTTTCAATCACCCACAACCTGTAAGCTGTTCAAGCATAGCTCCAGAGCCAGGGTTATGCTTTGTCACCAGGAGAAAGACTGTGATAATGCATGATTAGTCCAAATCCCTGAGAAGCAGCGAGACAGCTGGGACTACTAAACCTGGCACTGCTGGTTTGTAGTGATCGAGTTGTGCACTGGAGTAGGGAGACACCTGGAAGCCATTTCCTGCTTGTGAACTGTTCTCCCTCCCCCTTCCTCTCAAAGATAAGTGCATGCCATGTGGCTTTTGGCCACAATGAGTTTTTTTGAATTTGTAACATCAGGAAGGTTTGCTTTAAAGGCACAAATCCAGATCTTGCCTTGCATACAAAACTTCAAAAGACTGTTTTTTCCCCATCTAATGCTTCCCCTTCTCTTCGCCCCCCCAGTCTCTTCTAATTTCAAATTTTTCCAACTCTGAAAAAGTCTTTGCAATTTCATCTTGAAACTGGCAAATGAACTTCAGCAGACTAGAGACTGCTTGGTACTGGCCTTAGTGTTTCCAATGCCAAAGCCACTGCTAGTTGTTTTCTAACCATACTTTGCTAATGTGCAACAGGTTAAGATCTCCACACATGCACATACCCCCACCCTTAAGTACTTGAAGTTTCCTTGGCTTCGCAAAGTAAGCACATATTTTGTCCATGAGAATGCCTTTGAGCAGTATCTCTTTTGTCAGTTAGGTTTCTCTTGTGCATTATAAATCTTTCCAAGAGCCATCTCCTAACTTTTTTTCTTATTATTATTTATTTTATTTTGTCTCTGAAAATGTTTCATTCAACAGAATGGTCTCGCTGCTTCAGCCATTGGGCAAGATGTTGTTTCCCCTGAAATCGGCAGGAGCCACCAAATTCCAAGATGCCAGAAATTTTCACCTCTCCTCTTTACAGCCACTGAAGTCCAGAAACATGTATTGCTTGTCCAGTTTGAGACTGCTCCAACTTTCTCTTTATATTTTCTATGGAACTGTTGGTCTTAGAAAAACTAATAGCAGAGGTGGAAAACTTCTGTATTTTTGACACAATTTTATAAACAATCTCCAATTTTTATTTTTTTTTGTTAAAAGAAATCCTAGTTTTCATAACTGAAATGTAGAAGTTTTTGAAAACAAATTCAAAAAGAGAAACAAATTTTAGTAGGCCAATAAAAATGGTTTTGTGAAATCTCTTGTAAAATGTCACTTCAAGGTTTTGAGAAAATTATACCTAAGTTAGTTTCAATATACAATTCATTAGTATTATGTTACCCTACTGTTGCGGTGGTTGTAAGATTTTACTAACTGAATCTCATCTTTTAACCAGTAATCTGTAGCTGCAAAGTCTGAGTGCAGACTTAGCCTTCATGTCTTTCTGGAGAAGTAGGACTTCATGGGAAAGTCACACTCTGCCTCTTAAGAAATAAAAATGGTAAGATAAAGTGGTCAGATGACAGCAGGGGCTGGCTCCCACCAAAGAAGCCAACCATGATATTACAGCCAGCATGGTAGAGGCCTTATCAACCAGAGCACCATCCCACAACACCAGAACAAGAGAGTAGGGAAGGCAGCAGGGGTTAAGCAAAGTCCAAGGACTAGGTGAGTCTGCAATGGCAAGGCAGGTGCAGCATCAAGGCAGGCAGTCTTCAGGGATGGTCAGCCCAGGAATCATCAGGCAGGACAATACATTTGAAAGGAAGCTGGAAAATCTGCCCAGCTCATGACCTGATGAGCAGAATCGATGGCCAAGCACAGGCACACCTAAGATGTAGCTCAGGCAGAGACTAAACATCCATGACTGACCTTAAATGAAGCCCCTGAGCCCATGGGGAGGAATATGAGTAGAGGCCCCAGGTGAGGCTGGTCAGGGGTGTTAAACCCTATTGGTTCACTCAGGCCCCCTGATATAAGTCAGTGGACCATCCACGCTCATATTTTCATGCATAAGCAAGAAAAGAGGAGAATTATGATTGTGGTTTGACCTGTGCAGCGTTTTCTGACCCCTGAGTGCCTGATTGCTCAACCACGGTATTACAGTAATGCTATGTCTAACTCATAGTTTATATAAACACAGAGTATTTTAAACAAATGACTTATGATGTGATACTTTTGTTTCCACTGAGTTCTAGGCCATCTGTGCACTAAAAAATCTCTAGACTTGGAAAGAAGATCTGATCTATTCAGTTTTTTCACTAAGTAGTTACAGATACTACCAGAGTATTCTGTATGCTTTGACATTTACATTTCATTCCTTTTCTCATTGCAATTAAGCATCTCTTGGATCCCCAGGCTTGGTTGATATTTCAGTACTTTCTAAATGTCTTCTTTATTCATCTTAAGTCTTTAAAATTCTTTATTCATGTGCTGTTCAAATTATGAAAATTAATGCAATCTTGAAGACTTAGAGTTGCTATAGCAGAGTTTCAGGTCACCTGATTTCTGAGAAACAGTTTCATCCATGTCTATTGACAAGCAATGTTTTCTTTTTCATCTTTCCTAGCTGAGGAAATGCGTATTATTATCTCATATTCTGGGACACAGAGCAGGATGTCAGCAGCATTGCAAGATACAACTGCAACAGGCAGTCTGTACTTCTTGGAATAACTCCTGATCAGTATTTTAAGTGTCCAGGTGGCAAAATGTGTAGCCCACTCTATAATTAAAAATGCATGATTCCCCTGTTGGCAAAGAGAAGATCCAAAGCATACCAATGTAACAAAGCACACCAGCTTCTCGCTTGGTAGTGAGAATTCTGGCAGAAAGGATCCATTTTCAGTGCTTCACACAAAGGGTTTGATCCCAGCAGATGGATTCTGCAGTACAGTCATTTGCTTACCTGGTTCTGTCTGACCAGGACTAGAAGCAAAAGAGTAACAACAGGCATTGTTCCAGGTGATAGGAGGTAAAAAAAGGTTAAGGGCACAAGTGCTGGGTCAGCCCAAAAGCCCATCTAGCTCAGTATCCTGTTGTGAAGAGCGCTTGAGGGTGGGTGCCTTGCAAGAGGGAAACACTTTTCAGCTTTTCCTTACAAATACTATTTCCTTCACACCACTTCTTTAGAGAACCACAGTGGGCAAGGCAACTGCCTAAAAGCTAGTAATTCATGTTTTATGCAAGATAAAAGGGACTCAGATCTTGCTGATATAAACAGTGTGGCTTCAGTGCCAGTTATCTCTGCTGAAGATAATACCTAAAAATTTTACACAGAAAGAATAGTCTAAATTAAGGCATTACTCAGTACCCATATCAGACTTCATAATCTGTCTATATTTTATGTCTTCTAGCAGATCATAGCACTGCTCTGTTTCTAGTCTAACGCTTTGTTTTGATTTTAATAAACCCAATACGAATTAAAATAGCAGGTGCATAGCAACACCTCTTTAGAATGAGTGTTTGATGCTAATAACCATGTTAAGAAAGACTTTGCTGAGCCATGGCTTTCATCTCAGTCTGACCAATATATATATGATGAAAAGCCACTTAACCCCTTAACTTCTGGCTTAAGGATTGTGAAAAGCATGTGTAAAATCAATAGAAAAATTATAAATCCATGAAGTTATGGAGACCATTTGGAAAATAGGAAAGATTCAATGTGATCAGTTGACTAATGCCACTTTACTCTGTATTTTTGATAACAATCCTGCCAATACTGGAAAAGCTGGATGTGGTCTGAGAATAGACTAATGCAAGTAAAAGGAACCAAATATTACAGAGAAGGATTCTTGCCCAGCATAAAAATGAAACAAGAATCTGGGCACAGACTAAAGCAAGATGTAGTTGCATCTAGTGGAAAATTGAGAGGTCACTAAATGAAAGGGTTAAGGGAAGGATTATAAGAATGAACTCCAGGCAGCCAGTGGATTCAATTCCTCTAGATTGTTGTGAGAAGGAAAAAGCTGCATATCTTTGTCTCTTGTAATTGCTTTGTTCATTACCCTCCTAAATCCTCAAAACAAACAACAAACAATCCAAGCCTTCCCTCCACACAGATCCAGATATTAGAAAGGTTCCACTTACAAAAATCACTTTTGTCTATTTCTGTGCTTTTTTAACATTTTATCCTCTTACCAGGTTGAAGGTCAACAGAACTCACAAAGAAAATACTGTAATTTGTTTTGCTAGCAAACTAGTACTTTACTGGAGGCACATGCTGTTTCAGCAGACTTCATATTTAACCTGGGTCCAGTTTAGAATTCTGAAAAAACAGCTTGGTTGGACCCAATGATCTCAAAGGTCTTTTCTAAGTTAAATGATTCTGTGAATCTATTATGGGTTTCTGCTAAATAGCTTCAATGTATCATTTAATTTCTCGTCCGGCTTCTGGGGCAAAGCCTATACATGCCATTATTATCTTAAAACAAGCAACACATAATAAAAAGTCCCTGCATTGCTGAAAATTCCAATTTCTCCATGTCTTTGGTACATTTAATGTCTCTCACTGAATCATCAGCCCTGCACCTTCTGATAGGAAACACCAGCAAAATGGCAGATATTAAGGCGAAATCTAACACACATGGCAGAATAAGAGGGATTTCTAAAAGCTGATTATTAAATTCTGGGTTTTCTTAAATATTATTGGGTCTTGGTTATGACTTTGTGTTAGAGGCATAATTGCATTAACTCACAGCAAGGAAACAGAATTTCCTTTCTCTTAATTTAGTCTCAGTTTGGATGAAGCTGTTAACAGGCTGAGTTCTGCAGAAGTCTCTGTGATTCTGGTGAATCCAGACACAATGAATGCATATTTTACATGAGTAAACCTGACTATTTGAAGTCAATGAACCTAAACTGTGTGGCATAATTAGAGGGATGAGCCTCAGGTTGCTTTGTCAAAACATTCTTTAATTGCTGGATTTTAGGATTATTGGATTAGAAGATTAGATGGAATGCCTGGAAATCTTAAATTGGAGTATCCAGTAAAGTAAGACTTGTCATGAGTCTGAGTTATGATGTATCTATAAAACTCATAGTTTATATAGGTTGTTTTAGCAGTTGTTCAAAATACTTTCATGGCAGGACAATATGGACATATTTAACTGTGTTTCCTCTTACCCTTCTTTTTAAACACATTTTTAATATTAAGGAATTTGGTAACTTTTTTTTCATGACAATCGGTTGCCAGCTTCCATGTAGCCAGGGTGCTAGAGCTGCTCTGGGCTTGGTCTGTGAATCACACCTCTTCCTTGTTCATAGGATCTAAAGGAGTCCTGATACCAACCAGACACTTCATGGCATCCACCTTGCAGTGTGTGCATATTACTTAATTACATCATGATCAGGAAGCACTGAGCTTATTGTTTTTTATGGCATTCTTACAGGATTTACTCTGTTGCAAATTCATTCTGCATTGTACAAACAAGAGTCACAATATGGTGCACTACAGGTGCTCCTCTTTTCTTCTCAGAGCAATATCAAGTGTGGAGTCTTCAAATATGGCACACAGGAAGTTATTCCATCATTCCAGCTTATCTAATTTCCAGGGAACACTTCGTACTTCACTCCTTAAAGTTTCTGTTATCAAGATTTCTCCAGCTGCTGGTGCTCCCCCTCCTTGGTTCCACATGTCACATACTGCACATATAAGCTATGAAAACATCAACAAGTGTATGTGTGTACAAGTAGAAAAGTAATGGCTCAGGGATAAATAGATGACCAGATAGTAATGGAAACTTCAGGCCATGGTTCAAATCCCCCTTAAGAAAAATGCTATGAAATGGTTCATGTCAGTATTGAACAGAATTGTCTGGTAAATTCTGCTGAAGGTTCTGAAGCCATAGGTTTAGAGTCTGGATGTTCCAAATGGGACAGTTAATTTGACACTGCTACATCACTCTTTCCTGAGATGGTTTTGTAAGTATTAGGAAGGTGACTTTCAATTAGTGTATTAAAGAGTTTTGAAAGTTAATAGTAGTACTTTGTCACATAATTTTGTGAAGCAAACTGAAGAGGACTTTGTTCACAAGCAATATGGTGACAGCTGTGTTAGCCGTATCTTCAAGCCATTAACAGAATCATTATCAGCATTTCAAAGTACCATATTCCCATATCACTTCATATTTACACTGCTAAAATCACAGCATCCAAAATAAAAGCCAAAGAACTGAAGTGTCCCAGTATGATGAAGGTCATGACTGTCTGAACAGAAGGATCAATATGGAAAGGTGTAAATCATATTCCTATTTTCTGGGGTCAAACCCCAAAACACTTTGTTACCATTTTGACATCTTTTAAAATCAATTATTATTTTTGTCACTGATTTCCACAAAGCCCCAACTGTGCTTTTTGAGTCTGACAGTCTTGTCAGGATTTAACATACCTGAATAGGCAGAATTATATGTAGTAATAGCTTTCATAATTTCAAATTGAAACTGTAGGAATAAAAAAGATAACAGTTTATCACTTCCTTCTTTTGTAACAGAGCTGTATAAAAAATAAGTGCTTTCACTGAACTCCCACTCTTTCAAAAATTTCTGTATAAGGTAGCACAGATCTCTTCAACTTCCTTTAAAATAGTGACCTGTGTTTCTGCTTAACCTAGGGACTAATGAAAATGCTTATATTGTCAGATAGGATAAAATAAAGAAGTAGCTCAACAGATATTCAGTGGGGTACATTTTTTCTATATCATGGGTGGCTGCTCACTACCATTGAATGGAAAAGAAAGTATTGCAGAAGCCCTCTGCACACCCTGACTGGAAGGGGAGCCTGACTTGTCCAAGATCAGAAGCAAAGCAGTCTTGATCACAGGCAAGGAAGGGAGCTCAGTGCAGGGCCTTTTGCCAGCATGGCCTCAGCCTGCCAGCAGGGATTGCACTCTTCAGGTTCTGTTTTCTCACATTTTCCACCAATGTAGCTATCCTGTCTTCAAAGGAACCCCTAGTTTAAGTCAGATCAGAATACAGCCTTGAACTGCCTGGCTTCCTGAAGCACTTATTTCTGTGAGACAGCAGAACTTGTACACAGAAAGCACAACACAGCCTGTAAATAAGGACAGAAGTGGGCATGAACCACTTCCCATCCCCATGGCCACTCTATGCCCTCACATTAACTATAACCTGAAGGCCTTGAAATCCCTGGCTTCTTCTGAATTGCTCTCATGGGTAATATTATCCCCAAAGAGCATGATACCAACCACACATGATTTGGGGGTCACTAGAACTGCTGCTAACTTTATGTTAGCTTTTTTGGGCTTCTTTGCCTCTTAAAAAACACACAAGATACAGTCCTAAAGGTTTTTATACTATTAGAAATTTACAGAAAGTTAGAAAAGTATAGAAAGTTCTATAGTAAGTGTGTGAATCCTGCCATTTGGATTATAGAAATACTTTTGTAATAAAAAAATATCCTTGCCAGAAACAGTTTCAGGTTTCTTTGGTATTTAGAAATCCTTTGCTAAACAAAGTAAAAATGAATGATAAACAAAATCGAGTTTCCTTTGAGCCTGATGTTCTTGCAGCTGCACTCCACTTTTAAGAGTAACCCATTAGCAATTAATTTAGAGTGACACTGGCAAGCAGTCCCCAGACTTTAATTAATATCTCTTTGACAAGCTCATAATCTTTCTAGTTAATAAAATCTCCCTTAAATTAGTTTAACTCTGATTTCACTTACTGTTGTAAGCAATTGGCATCAAATCTAGGGTACTTAGCAGTACTTTCTCATTTCAGATGTCTTTAGAAGGAGAATTTATAGTTAGATTTTACAGAGTAGAAGGAGTATTTAATGAAGGTCACCCTCAATTCAGTGGCAGTGCTGGAAAGAAAATCTAGGTTCCTGCCTGCTCTTCTGTTGTGCAATTGATTAAGCAATGGTGCTGTCTCCTGTCTCAGTATCTTGCAAAGAAAGGATTAAATTCTGGTTCCAAGTTACATAATTGATTCTTTTCCTTTATGCCAATATCAAGATCTCAGAAAGCTACAGTATAGTACTGTAAATATAATATAGTGAGTCATTGTAAAAATTACTTAAATAAAAGGTATCAGTATAGGACAATGTAGGTTCAACTTATTTCATTTTAAGCTTTTAATATCCTTCTAAAAACTTTGCCTTTAAAATTCTGTGTCATTTTTATCCATAAGTCTGAAATGCAGAACCAATCTACATGAGAACCTTATGCCATTACCATGTCCTGTGGAACAGGAGATAATACTGTGATCTGGAAAAGATGCTGAGATAAAAATCTCCTTTGACCTCTTGGTAAGTCAACAACTTTCATAAAAGTGTAATGAAATGTGCTATACATATATGCCTATTGCATATGTGTATTATGAGGAAAAAATCAGCTGTAATACAGTAATTTTTGATTTGTAAGATCACATCAACCTACCTTTCTTTCTACTTTGCCTGAAAAGTAAACTAAGAGGTGCACAAATTACTGTCAGGCTTTGAGTCTGATAGGTTTTTTTCAGAACTGAAAAAATTCCGCCTTCTAGATTGTGAAGTTTTAAAGCGATTAAATCTACAAAGAAAGAAGATCTCATTTTAAAGGTAATCAGTGTTTTGTATCTAACTAACTATAAGAAATATCTGTGTAAGCACTAACGACTCTGCTGTAATGTACTGCCAAGGGAGACTGAAGTAGGATCTTTTTTGAAGGTAATTTTTGCCAGGTGAGGATATTACAGCCTTAATTTGCTGATTCACAGGAATAGGTTATTTTAATGTTTATATTTCTTGTAAGATGAAGCTTGAAGTAAAAATATGGTATGAAAAAATCTTATTAGTCTCCTTCATGTTAAATAAATGTAAAAGCTTAATGTAAAAATCTGTCTCATTGTCAAGGACTAAGATAATTAAAATGGCTGAGAAAGGTCAGTTATATATGCAACTTAAATGGGATCCCAAGGCCAGGAGACATCTCAACATCTCTAGCAGTCATGAGCAGTCTGTGCACTCCAGACATATTTCCCTAGAATACATAAAACTGAAAATAGCATGTCCCAAACACTCTTTGGAACAGTTCTAGTAGTAATAGGCACAAGCCTGTACCACTGCCTTAGAATACTAACCTTGTACAAAGAATTTATTTTATGCTGCTTCTTTGCTTTTTCCTCTTCTTTAGTCAACAAGGGGAAAAAGAAAAGAGATGAAATAGATATTAGATAGTGAGGAAAAGTGCAAAAAATGTATTCAGTCAGTAGCATATTCTTCAGCTGAATTTCTACAATTTTTACTTAAGCTCTTGCTGCCTCTGTCAGTATTGACATGCTGAACCAGAGGTCTTATTGCTATTCCTATGTTTATGTGGCAATGATAATTCCATCCTAGAAGTCACAAATCAGAAAATAGTTTCTTCCAATGAAACAGCAAATGAAGCACAACAAGATCATCCTCCTTTCTCATGCGTGTTAACTGTAAAAAGTTTCATTGCTCGGAATGTGGCTCTGATTACATTTCTCTATCCCAAAATAAACATGGTGCAAAAGAAAAGGATATAGGGAGGGGGGGGAAAGCCTGTCAATGGGCCACCCTCAGGAAACCTCACAAGATCTACTTTCTGTCTGTGCAAGCCATGGAAGAGCCAAGGAAGTGATCCCAGCTTGGTGGTCTTATTCTTAATTAAAACAAATGAGGCTCTTTCAGCTGTTGCAGATAAATATTTGATGAAAAGAGACAGGAACAGATGTCGAAAAACTGTAGTAAATAAAGAATAAGACCAGAAAAGCAAATGTTACAACAGTATTTTATATTTAAAAAATCACTTCACAGATTTCTGTCAAATGTCTAATTTTACTAAGATCATTCTATAAGGGGGAATACTAATTATTTTTATTTTTTTTTGCAAAGTAGAATATAATATATGCATATTATATTTTAAAATACAAATGCATATATATAATGAAAAAAAAATTAAGTCAACTTGTTGCACATTATATGGCTAAAATAAGAGTCAGGCCATTGATGAGACAGAAGATTTCAAAGTAATTTTTGCACTTCCATGAGAGTTTATGTTGATTCTAGAATCATTAGTAGGGTTTTGCTCCAAAATTTATCTTTAGGATGCACAGTGAGAAGGTGCCTAGCAAAATATAATAGCAACATCCTAGTTGCAATAATCTGTCATCATATTTTTAAGTCACATCCTTTATAAATGATTAATTTTATGAGGTGAATTCAACCTTTTTCTATAGTTGCTGTTCTACTTATGAGTACACTTGGATCTAACTTTTAAGTTCACCTTGCTCTCAGTGGGGTTTTATACAGGATGACCTCCAAAGGTCCCTTTCCACTTCAGTTACTCCATACCTTGAGGGCATTGGGTCCAAATTAGTTTACCTTTTAGCAAACACATTTATAGCATTTTATGAAAGAACCTGATATAATTTAAATAACTTAAAGGCAGACCATAAAAGAAAGCTGAGTCATGAAAAATTTCAGTAGAGAAAAAAATCTCAGTAGCTGGCAGTTTCAATATTAACATCTTCATTGTGGGCACCATATTGACATTGCCTGCTAGTTTAATGCCTGGTCTCACCATTCCTGGGAAAAAGGATGTTTCCATTGAGTCCAATGTAAGTTACACATCTGAGTGAGAAAGAACTGATTTTATAAGTAGGCCTTACAAAACTGCTGAGAGAGTGTGAACCACAAGAGTTTCAATGAACATATTTTAAAATAGCATGGTGATTTGGGTCACCAGAAGCTGAATAAACTGATATAGTCTGAAATTCTGAAAATATAAATACTGGAGTTAGGAGTGAATGGAGTCCTGAAATATATACCTGTTTCTGAAGATGGGTGAGAAGAAAAGGTAAGAAGATGATTAACTGCAGTGCATCAGGGTCTACATGGGATAGTACAGAGCCAGAGTCCCACAGTAGGCACAGGTGAAAGCAGAGAAACATCCAGAGACATTCAATAAAAGTCATCAGGTTCAGATGAGAGATAAGGAACAAGTCCTAGAAACTGAGGGAAAGAAACCTTAGACTGTGACTTTCCACGATTGGAAGAAATTAAATCAGTCTAGAATTCTAATGACAGGTTAAATTGACAGGTATGGTCCTTTATAAAAACTACAGGAGGCACTTTGTAGTTCTCAGAAAGTCAAAATAAATTATCGTAATTGTCTCTTCTGGCCACAGCACCTGCAAATTTGTAGTGTTCAGCATAACATTGTATCCCAGGCTTCCAATGGTTTTCTGAAGCTGACACAAAATTCCTGATCCACAGGTCATGCAAAACACCTGCCCTTTCCGTTGTTGCAAAATTCAGACAAAACCAGGTAATCTCAAGTGCACACCAACAAGACAGGTAGCTTTTAATTTGAGGATCAAACATAAAGAATTCAATAGCACCCTTGCTTGGTGCCAATTTACTTGTGATCTGACGGAACCAATCTAAACCCAACAAGCTCCCAGAGATAACAGCTTGTCAATTTTCCATTTTAAAGGCAGCATGATAACTGAAAGCTTACAGATGTATCACATGGAAATCAAACTTTCAGCAAGCAGCAAACTTCCTGATAAAGGCCTAAGCCTAATTCTATTGAAGTCAATGACAAACCCCAGCAGATTTCAATAGATGCTGAGTGAGGCTCAAGGTGAGAAACAACTCTGAGAACAGTTATAATCAACTCAATCCCCAGTCAGGACAGAAAATATGTGAGAGGATATTTTTCTTGCATGCAGTGCCCGAGTTGAGAATTCACAAAGAGTGAGCTGCAAGGATCTGTGACACTGAGCATTTTAAGGGGCCCTTGCAGAATCTGATAGGACTTGGCGAGGTCAGCATGTCCCCAGTTAGCCTGGTATTGCCATGCCCAATGAGAACTTACATGGAACCTGACAGCAGTTACCCTCTTTTTTAGCCTCAGGCAATCCCCAAACTGTCAACAGAAGCTGCGGCCAAACTGTTGTACTGGAGCATAAACACACAGAGTGTGGCTGATGAAGCAAGAAATTAAATGAGTGGGCAGAGCAGGGGCAACAATTTTGCCTCTTTTTTCTAAGCAAGTGTTGTAAGGACTGCAAAATGTACAATGGCACATCTATGGCATGGCCAGTGCAAGACATGAGAGAGGCAGGGAGTTGAAACACATCTGCTTCTGTATGTCTCTGACACGGCTGCAGCTAGAATGTGATCCAGTCTCAGATTAACAAACAGTGGCTACTCTGGATTCCCATGCACCAGTTGTAAAAAAACACTCAAAATACCTGTACATCAGTTTTCTGCTACTGGAGCCATCTTCCAGCAGCATTGTCATTCACACAGGCAGAAATTGAGCTGTTTCTTTAAGGAACTTCCCTTCCGTTTTTCAGAGTGCAAAGGAAATGGATGGGAGACATGTTTGGTGTTCCTAATCGTAAGTGGCATGTTTTGTAGAGATCTACTTCTGTAAAGACTTCTGTAATGGGTGAGAAAGAAGCAAAGAAGAAAAAAGTTTTCTTCTATTTCTTGTTTAAGGAGAAGGCTCCAGAGTAATACTCACTCCTTTGTCTCCATTACAGATGAGGGTAAAGCAGACAAAAATGAAAAGACTTTCCAAGGTTATGCTACACAGTCAGGATTTAAACTCAGAACTTCTGAATACAATCCCTGTGCCTGAGCCACACATCATTTTCTTCTCTGTATTCCTCCACAATCTTAGGCCATGTGGCCACTGTTGGTGAAATGAAAAACAGGTGCAGATCCATGAACAGATGGGAGACCAGCCCTGGCTGATCTCTGGAGGATAATACAACGTTGTTTTCCAGCAAAGAGGATTCCAAAGAACCACAGAGGCAGCACCCCTGCCCTAAAACTAAAGCTGCTCTGTCTCACACTAAATGTTATCTCCACCAGCCCCGCAAGTGGGAGTTTTGAGGAGTGGTCTGTTGTCTATCAGCAAAGGACACTGCCTCACTGACCTCTAGGATTTGCAATATCGACATCTCTGTTTTTCAGGCATGCCTATAAAGATTGTAGAAGACTAATTGCAATTCCATTCTTAGCAGTAACTGCAGCCAATGTTTCTAAGTTGCTGGAACATGAAATTTCTTCCCTTGAGTAGACATCTTTGGAATGCCTAACTCTCAAAAAATGCCATTAGCCATATGCAGCATCTTTCTCTGGGAAAATCACTAGTGGTATGGGACAAATCTCCAGGTAAGATAAATAATATATTTGTTCTGGATGTGTAAGGAGAGATCTACTTTTCATTTCCAGTGGATGGCTTATTCCACAAGAATTGGTTAAACAAAGAACTTGGACTGCTTTTTTAATGGGAGAGTGATAGTAGATTACTAACAGGGCAATTGCCTGGGCCTAAGCACAGGATGGAGTGCAAAGAATTCCCTGCCTTGCGTGACCCACAGTTACTGTCCCTGCAAGACACATCTCCCTTCCATGTGTCACCTGACACATCAGCCAGAAGTGTCAGCAAAGGCAGGGCAGTCCTCACTTTGCACAGAGCACAACCCAAGAAGAAAGTACATGCAAGAGAACAGGGAGTGTTTCTTAGGATCTAGGAATAGTTTAAATTGGACAGGACCTTTAAAGGCCATCTAGTCTAACCCTCCTGGCTGTGAGCAGGATCATCTTCATCTAGATAAGGTTGCTCAGTCACCCATCCAATCTGACCTTGAAGATTTCCAGGGATGGGGCATCTATACCTCTCTGGGCAACCTGTTCCAGTGTTTCACCACTCTCATTGTAAAAAAATCTTGCTTATATCTAGTCTGAATCTACCCTCTTTTAGTTTAAAACCATTCCTCTTGTCTTATCACAACAGGTCCTACAAACATTTCAGCTTAGATACTACTGGGTCCTGCCTTTTCACTGTTTTTTGGTTTTGTGTTGTGCAAAAACACTCCTGTAGTGCTGTGTCTAAGAGAGACTATTTGTGCTTGCTAAAGCCACTTTTACAGCAAAAATGCCTGTCCACTTGGGCCAGGACATTTGAAGACAACCTGTTTCTTTAGACTCTGTTTGGGGCACAAAACCTGATTTGAAAGAATAGGCCAAAACCACACTGCTGACATGCATGTATTCTGCTCAACTGTAAATCAAATTCATCGGGAAAATCTATCTGCTCCAAGTGTTAGTCAGGTTTTGAAGGGAAACATTCTCCACTGATGACACAAACAGAATTACACAACAAAGACCACCCAGGACACTGGGAATTTCAAACTTCTTGGCCTCAGTTTCTCTGATTTGTTCTTCCCAGCTTCATGTGTGCTCTTTGAGACAGAAAAGAGCATTTCCTTCATTTTGAACTAGTATTTGTTTTCCAATGAAACATTCATGAAAGCAGCTGGTCCCAGAGGTAGAATGTTCCAAAATCCCATTTTGGAGCCAAGTACATACGTTATGGAGTCAGTCATGACACCACTTTATAGAGAACAAACAATGAGTTTTGGATCTTCTGAATACCTTTTCTCCCTGCAAATAAGTTCCTTTCCCCCATTCTTTTGGAAACATCTCAGTCTGTATTGGAAACAGAGGATGTAATTTATTTTTATCGCCTTCCCTGTCAAACTGGCCAACTGCCACAGGGTTCTGCTTTCAGATGTAGCAAGAGGCGGGAGAATCACAATGAAAAATCATTCATTTCAGTGGCTCCTCCTCTGTTTCCTTATCTTATTTTGAGGTTACCTACTGTGCTGTCTTATCACTCTTTCTAATCCTGCAAAACTTCTCTGCAACTTGACCCCTCTGCAGAAAGAGCTGACCTGCTTGGACCTCCGTGCTTCTCCCCTCCTGTTTCCATCCCCAGAGTGTGTTGCTCCTTCCTTTGTTACTGCAGGGCTCCTTTTTCACTGCCTGTCTTACCCCTCGCTCCTCTTTTCCCTAGCTCATTACACTGCATTACATTTCCTAGCTGAATGTACATACAGCTGTGGCCTCCTTGGCGTATGCGCAATTCCTCACTGTCCAGCCTGCCCTTTGATGTCTGCTGATGAAGGATACATCTTCTTTTCCATCTCTTCACATGTGCCTATTAATTACTCTCTTCAGAGGAACTGTTTACTGACTATCACTCTGTTTACAGTTGAATACAGCTAAACATTTGGTCTTCACAGTTCCCCTCTTCTACACCACCCACCCAGTTTCTTCTCAATTGCTGCAAAATGGATGTCTCCAGATCTCTCTATAAAGGCACAGATACAATATACTTATATTCCACACCCAGCCTCCTGCTCTTACACACTGGGTTTGCTTCACTTGCAGGAAGGTAGAGAAAGGAGCTACATTGGTGTTTTTCTCTTCAGGCCTCTAACAGAAAAGATGCAGTCAAACTTCTGCTGCACAGATTCCTACCTTGGGTGCTATAGAAAACCCAGAAAGATCTACAAGTATCAGACTCATGACCTGTGAAGAAATAATACAAACCCAGTATGAAGTAAGAAGTGTGCCCACTGAAATGAGAAGGGTTATCGTATGCATAAACTGTGCATGTGTATTGGTGAGATCAAGGACCCTTGGGCAGAGGGAATTTTAATAGCCTAGGGAGGAAGAAATTAGCAAAAGTACAGAAGAGTTGTATTGTTATAATGTAGCAGCTAAGATCTAAGAGGAAAACTCCTTCAGATTTCCTCCTTACTCCATATGGAGCTTAAAATATTATTAAATAATATGAAATAAATTAAAAACAAATGTGGGGTAAATCATGTTTTTTTCCCCCAGTGAACAGATTATTGTCAATCATAGAATGGTTTTGGTTGGAAGGGACTGACTTCCAGACTCCTGCTATGGATAAGGACACCTTCCACTAGACCAGGTGGCTCAGAGGCCCATCCAGCCTGGCCTTGAACACTTCCAGGGATGGTGCATTCACAATTTCTCTAGGCAACCTGTGCCAGTGTCTCACCACCCTCACAGGGAATAATTTCTTCCTTACATCTAATCTAAACCTGCTCTCTGTCAGCTTAAACCCATTTGTCAGTTTAAACCCTTTGTCTCATCACTCCATGTCCTTGAAAAAGTCCCTCTGCAACTCTCCTGGAGCCCCCTTAGGCACTGGAAGGTGCTGTAAGGTCTCCCCAGAGCCTTCTCTTCTCCAGGCTGAACAAGGCCAGCTCCCTCAGCCTGCCTGCCCTGGAGAGCTGCTCCAGCCCTTGCTCTTTGTGGAAGAGGTGGCTGCTGCTTTACCTGATCCAGGCAGCCTCAGCACTGGACCTGGAAAGAACAGAAGCTTTGAACTTGCTTACAACCCATCGTTTGGAGAGCGTATCTCATGCATCAGAAAGCAGGGGTGGGGTGGGGCAGGGAAGGAATTCAGGAAGGCCTGTGGAAGCAGGCACAGCTAGCTCAGTTTGCAGAGCTTTCCAGCTGAGAAGTCGAGGGGCACAGAAACACGGGGATGAACCTGCGTGCGGTTATTTTCCATCAGTTATCCCAGACAGGGAAAACAGCCACACCAGAAAAACAGACGGCAAAGCCTGACGTGTCAATTTTGGTGTCATTCACACTCTTTTCCCTGATACTCCTGTAAATGCAGAATCTGCATTTATATCCAAAACACTTTTTAATGAGCGCTTTATTGACACATTTGTTCTACTGCTATATAACAGATAATGACGAACAGCTGGCTACAGATAATGACAGGCACTAATTTATATTGGGTTATTACCTTCAGATTCTGTAGGCTGTTACCTTTTTTTTTCTTTTAATTTTTAGCATTCTTGCCCTCTGTTGTACTTGCATTTTCTGATGCTCACATTTACTATTCTTGCGTTCAAGGAAAGAAATAAGCATTTTAAGAGCTTTATGTTTAATTACACTTTAAGCTATTAATTAGACACATAAACAAATTAAAGGTACATTTAATTAAATGTTACCCATTCAAATGTGTAAACTGGAAGCGGAGTCCATCAACTTTAAAACCAATATTGTGTGCATTTATCTTAATTAGTCAGGTAGTGTTAGGGATTAATGAACTTTAACTGTTATATTCATAATCAGATGCATTAGCATTTGTGTCTTTGTGGCACACAGAAGATGAGTTCAGATGGGAGCTCTCTCCTGCTATGTATTGTACAAACAGAACAGGAGGTGCCTCTGCAAGACTTATTTTCTTTGTTGCCTTGAAAAGGAAATACTGGTACTCTTTAGCTCTTGCAGGTGTGAACTGAACATTCAAAACATCATCCAAAACTTTCTCCTATGTTATCATTTCATATTTACACCCAGGAGATTTCCCTTCCACAGAGTGGCTATTTAGTATCTTGAGAAGTGGATTCTCATTCTGGCACATCCAGGTTCTAGTCTGAGCAAATAAAGCTCATGAGGCGATATTAAGCCCACAAATGTCCTAAAGAACTCATGTGATTGTGAAAGGAGTTATTTCAGCAGTCAGAGAAAGTCATTTGGGAGCAGTCTGGAACACCTGATCTGGTTGTGCAGCAAACAATTGGCTGTATGCTGTCTTCCCAGCAAACACACAACTAGGGCTGGTGATTAATTCTGCTTCTGCAATAAACTAATGCTTCTGATCATCTCTGCTCATTTATTGGTGCTGGGAAGTAAAATGCAGAGCTGTAACTCCTCAGATATTTCATTCTGCAGATGAGTTTATAACTTCAAGTTTGGAGAATTTATTTTTATAATTGATACACATTCATTCAAGTTCTTGAAATTTGGTATTGGACCATCACAAGTAATTCTTTTTCCTTTCTGTGTCATGGATAGAGAGATTTAATGCAATGTTGCGTGTCAGAACTGCCTTAAGCGTAAGGAACCACTTAACTTATATACTTGTATATAAAGAAGTAATCCAGCAAACTGGTAAATCAGCCTGTACTGGTATTTCCAAGTCTTCCTTTGACATCAAGATACAGTGAAAGAGCATCAGCACAAAAATAAAGTAGAGCCAAGAATCCACATTACTAAGTTATCAAGACACTGCTGTGTCCATTTTGTACAAGAGTTTGATTCCATTTACTTTGAATAATTTCCTCCCGGATTTTTTCTTAAGAGCTAAAATGTGGAATTTTCCAAAACAAATAAAATCTGGTATGGTATTCAGAGCTTTGATGGAAAGAAATTGCTCCAGCTATAGGATCTGCATTTCATGTGCTTTTCTGAAATCCAGGACTAGCAGGGCTCTACATCTAACACACTCTGAACTTTGAGTTATACTATAAGTTATTTTCTCATCTGTTCAATCACAGTTGGCAGAAGTTGCTGCTCTGGCTGATAGTTTACATTTAACTCCTTTTGTCTCTGTATGTTTAGGTGATACCATTAAAAACTACAGTGGGTCTTTCCTGAAAATGAAACAGCCTTGGTATTCCTGTTTCTCTAGTTTGCCTGAAATAACCAGAATTCCAAGTATTTAGCTCAGCCACTGACTTTCTAACAGATCTGCTGTCCAGGATCAGTTACGGTCAGTATTTTGGGAAAGATTTTTATCTCAGCTGGTATAATTTTATATAAGACGTAAAAAAAAAAAAATTAAATCAGGTTCTATTTAACAGATGTTACTAATTGCATCAAACCATTTTAAAAGTCGGGATTAGTAGAGAATTGAAAGGGATTCTGTTTACAGCCCAGATAATTTGCAGTTTCAGAGCCTGGTCTGGACATTTTCTGACTGATACAAACAACCTGAGGTGACTGCAGTGAGCAGCTGAAGTACTGAGCACACCACACAGTGCTTGTGGTAGGAGTTGAGCAGTGTATTTGTATCTTAACCAGGAAATAAACTCTCCCTGTTTTGCCAAGGCATCCAGGTTGACAGAGGGATTAACTTAAGTAAAACAAATGAAGGTTAAACAGCACAAAACAACTCCCAAATGGCACCTGACCTATCTGCTCCGTGGCAGCACAGACCTCAGGGGAAGAGTAGAAATGATGGTAGCAATCTCCTCTTAGCACCATTGTCTTCCAGCCTGGGAGATTTTCACCTCCTCGCACTGGGCAGGTGAGCAGCAGGAAGGCAGGAACTGGGCCCACCTCTCCCCAGGGACTCCTTTCCCTGCAGTCCAGGGTTGGTGAAGCCCAGGGGGCAGGCCACAGGGAGCAGGGCACGGGGAGCAGGGTACTGGGAACAGGGCACGGGGAGCAGGGCACTGGGAACAGGGCACAGGGGCAGGGTACTGGGAGCAGGGCATGGAGAGCAGGGCACTGGGAACAGGGTACTGAGAACAGGGTACTGAGAACAGGGAGCAGGGAGCCACAGCCCGTGTGCAGAGGCAGGAAGGTGCCAGCCTGCTCCTTCATCCCTGCTGGAGCCCCACTCTTGATACGCTGCCTGGCTTTAAAGTGCTTTATAGTTTCTTCCTCATACAGGACATTTTTGTGCCCACAGGTGAGGGGTATTGGGATACAGAAGGTATTGGTGTCACAAACAGCAAAGTTTACCACCCACTTGTAAGACAAGCCTTGGTTTGACAGATGGTTCCATTTTACTTTTGGTCTGCCATTTATTTCCAGATGCTGGGGGAAAATGTTTAATTCTTGGGGAAATGTTAATTAATGAGGAATCCAAAATCTTTTTAGCAGCAACTACTCACTAGCTGGAGGGGAAAAAAATATAGTCCATTTTAAGACTTTCCCAATGCTTTAGATTTATAAGAGAGCTTTTCTACAATATTCCAAATACTAATTCTAGAAGAACTATATTTAACAAAGGTATCTCAACATGCATCTCTTATACACACACATAAACACACACACACAAAGATCAAATGGAAAAAAAAAGAAGGAAACATAATAAAAAGGTGAAGGACTAGTGATCAGAATGTATATGCAAACAGGACAGCAGAAGTATGGTACAAGGAAGATAAAGATGGACAAACGGCCTGAAAGAAGAGACAAACTTGTGAGTCTGATTCAGAAAAGGGAAGAGAAGTATTGATGGATGTTCAAAGGCTGGATTGAGAATTATTACTGGAGTAAAGTTCAAATTGGGAATATGTGCTGGGGAAGGCACTGGGCATCTCTCCCACTGCTGCTGCCAAAGGCATTCTAAAAGGCAGCCTGACATGGCTGGGTCTGACCTCCCTGGTTTGGCCAGACCATGGCAGAGCTCTGTCTCTCACAAACACGTGCCTGGATCTGCACGCTGGGCACTGGAGCTCAGAGCCATCGGGGCAGTTCTGAGGTTCCCAGGAACAGGCTCGGGAGTGGTGCTGAGCACAGCAGCTGTACTGACACCCCACACTCAGCCATCAGCACTGCACACAGACAGGGGAGCTGGATCTGCTTTATCCTTGATGTGCTTGAATTACAGCCCCTATTTCCACAAAGTCTACAGATGCATCAATCAGTTCAGAAGTGACTTGGCACTGAACTTGCCTGCACAAAGGGGCTCAGATCTAAGCCCCTGATTTAACCTGTCTTTAGGACAGGCAAAGGACAGGGAGCTGTACAAGAGACTGTGCCTGTGGGATCACCTGCTCCTGGTTTGCTGTCTGCCTGTGCAATCCCCTTTCTGCTCTGCAGCAGCAAACGCAGCTCAGGCACTGCTGCTCCTCAGGCACTGGGCATTTCTGGCCTGGCTTCACAGGAGCAGCAACACTTCCTGTACCTGCAACGTGCACTGCTCCTTGAGAATGTGTCAGGCTTTGTTCTGATAAAGGCACAAGAGAGTTTTGTCACTGTTTTTCAAGTAACACATTGCCTATGAGGAGAGAAAAATTTAAAAAACTCACTGATTTACCATGTTAAAAAAAGATGGCACATTTATTGCTACATAAATGTTATATACATAGTGTTTTCTGTTACATTGACAGAAATTTTTTGAACTTCTTGCTGCTGGTTGGAAAGGTTTATCAGCAATACCTTGAAATTTGACACAGGGTACAAATCTGCAATAAACCAACAATGGAAACTGGAGAACAAGATGAGAAGCAATTCATCTCGGACAATTAGCTCTTACAATACTCCATAGGTACTACACGGTATGCTAGAACCCTACTATGGTCTTACAATGCTATTGTAAATTTCTGATATTAATGAACAGGTTATGGTAAATAACCCTACATTTTTACTACCTAATATAGTAAAATAAAGTAAGAAACTTTTTACTGAAAACTTTTTTTGATTTCAAAAATCTAGAAAGAGTAATATTTAGAATTCAAGAAATTTTCTTACAAGATTATTGTATAAAAGACTAGCTACAGTGAAAAATAAGCCAAATGTTTTTTTCTTTCTATTTTATGAAGGAAAGCTTCTGGGCATACTGCAAAGTCTAATATAGCCAAAAAGACAACAAGCTTAGAAGGAAAAAGGCCAGGCAGTGGCACGTGATCACTTTCACACGTCATAAGCAACAAATTCCGTTTAGCTGATAAACATTGAAATGAAGAACAAGGCCACAGATATAATCAGGTGTTATTTGATGATATATGCAAATTAAAGTAATAGAAATGAGTCCACTAATTCCACAAACTGTTTTGTTAGGAACCATCCAAAACATGAGCTTAAATTCATTAGTTTATTTTATCAATCCATCATTTGTTCCTTCAAATTAAATGACTTCATAGAAATTATAGTTTTGTTCCTGTTTCGTGTGTGAACCAATTGCCAGTGATGAAAGATGCACTATATAAACAATAGCTCAGACAACCTTGGCTTAGGAAATTTCCTCCCATGGTCATTGCAGTGGAAGACAGTTTCCATGGAAGTTCAAAGGGATTTTAACCATTTCAACACATCTGTGACAAAGGAATACTTATGGACACTATTCTGGTGGAGAAACATTTAAAGGTTTAATGCTAATATGGCTTGGGACGGGGGTATTTGCATTTGATTCACACTATTTTTTCTCCACTGACAAGCCATACAACATGACATGATAGTTTACGTGTACAGGAAGGAAAAACTGGTGACCATTGCTCTTTAAGATTCCATTACGTAATAAGCCCACCTTGCTGGTGGTTATATCATCACACTACCTGCCACGGTGAATTGAGGATTTTACTATTCACCAAAGTTACAGCCTGAAAAAAATCTCCTCTGTATTTTAATGCATTTTGTGCTTACATACAGCTAACACTTTACATGTACTATATGTAGTACTTACTGCTCGGAAAACAAAGCAACTCTAACAAAGTAGATTCTCCCCACCCAATTTACACTTCACATTACAAGCTTTACTATGAAGCCTAGAAGCCTAAAAAGGTTTTGTTTATAATTAGAAAAAAAAAAAAATGTTTGAGGAAAGTCTGAGGGAAAATAAAAATCACTTTTTAAATCCAAGAAATGTTATGGTCACAGTATTGCTCCAGCCCGCAGCCTTCATGAGGCCTCTGAGTGGCCTGAGGCACAGAGCTCAGTATGGAAGGGGAACTGTGACCATAACTGTTCAGATTACCAGAGATCAAAAATAACATAAAAAAAGCTATACCAAGGAATAGTTTCCTATTGCATGGAAAACACTAGTCATATGGCAAAAGGAGAGGAAAGGACAACAAAAGACTTTTCCCTTCCTTTTTTAAGACACTAATAGGTATGCTGGGAATGCTACGGGTCGACGGTTGTCACTGCTTTGTTCTCTGAATGTGAACAGCTTTAGTAAATGCTGGCATTCAGTTGAAATTTTATCAGCTTTTAACATGTTAACTTTTCCCTTTATATGTAGACCTTAACAGTTCCATAACAATAAATAAAATTTGTAGTTACAATGCATTTGTCAATTCAGTTTAGGCACAAGGCAACTTCCACAATGAGTGGAGAGATCACAACAGTCTCTGATTGTGCAGAAGCGACACACTGCTTGCAACAGAATGATATGTTCAGAGTATCTCATGGGCTGAAATTCTGTCTGAAGATCTTGTATCTTCACTCCTGATGCAGGTGTTGACCAGTAGCTTTGATCATAAGATTGCATTTGGGTTTCTTGCTTCAAGTGTTTTCTCCTGTCAGGTTTGTGTCTTCATATAATGTTAGTTGTCTGTGTCCTTGTGAAGAAAGGTCACCTTCTGTGTATCCTACCAATAATTCTGGAATTCTGGAAAGAAATTTAGAAGAAAGCAGAAATTTTTAGGAAAGGAATAATTTAAAAGCTTAGTATCAACACTAAAGATCTAATTTAAACTGTATTTGGTGGCATTTTCAGTCATTTAGGTACAAAAGAAAATCACATTGAGAGACCCTGAAATCCCCTGTTGCAGAGATACCCGTCTTGAACGTGATATATTGAAGAGATTACTCTAAAGAACCTTCTGTTGAGCCTCTCAGGGTATGGGAGAAAGAATAATCTTGAAAGACCTTCCATTTGTGTCTGACTTTGCTTTCCAAACCAAGCAGGAGACAGTGCCAAGTTTCTGTACAGCCTTTTCTGTCAACGTCACACTTCAGTCACCCACAAAGTTACTGCTATTAAAAAAGCAAAGACACCAAACTTTTGAAAGTGGTTCTTTATATTTGTATGGCAAGAATAGACTCAGTTGGCTGTAAATCAAAAATAATCTGACAATTCCAAAGTAGCAAATTGCTCTTGTATGAAATAAAACAAATTAGAGAAATTCAAAGCATTAAAAATTATAACATACACAACAAGAAGAAACCTCCCAAAACATAAAATATAGTAAAGTTCTTGACTAAAACAAGGGCACTGACTCCAGTTTTTTATTCTTTTTGAAAGTGGCAGCAGCTCTACTGGAATACTCACCATGTTTTTCTTTCAAAATCAAGGTTTCCCAACTATTTAGAACACCAACACAGAACATGAATAAACCCGAAAGACTGGTATTCCTGCAGAGCCTCCCCATGGGTGTGTTTAAATGAGATGTTACATACTGGGCTACCTTGCAAAGCTGCAATCATTACTTTTAAATTTAAACTATTTTCACCAATACAGATTGTGACTTGAGACAGTTCCCAGTCTCTGTTGGGCAAATGAGAAGAGTTAGAATGATTGGCCTTGAGCCAGAGAGCAAATCTCTCTGGGACAAGGAGTCCCTGAAATTGTATCAGCACTGGGAAACAATATGTAGATTTTTAAATGAATTAATGTGATATTTAGACTATTTAAAGATGTATAGTTCATCTCTATTAAGCTTGGCTTATCTAGCAAGCTGTTCACTGTTCCTCTGATGCCCTGCCAAGAAGGCCACCTGAGCCAAGAGACGTAGCCATTGGCAACAAGGCATGAAAATAAAGAGACTGACGACAATTTCTTGGGGTTTTATTATAAACCCAAACAAATCTGCAGCCTTCTGCTTCTGCTGAGAGATGTAAAGGCACAGAGAAGTTTGGTGCTGCTGGCAGCTCAGGCACTAAACCCACCATATCCAGGTGTCTCCCCCACTTCAGCCAACACAAAGCAGCAAGAGCCATCCCCTGACGTACCTGGCTGGTGTTCACATATGACCCATAGGGTTGGTAGTTTCACTCAGGCCAGGGTGGCTTCCTGGGTGTGGTGTTGGTGGCTCTGCCGATACGGCAGAAACTTTTTCTTCTTCCCTTCTCTTAAGGCAGGCTGCTTTAGGGTTTAGGTTTCGTTCTGTAACAGAAAAATCAGAGTTCTTCATATCCCATACGCTGCCACCATGGGCAATATCGATACGTGAACCCTGGAGTAAAAATAGCCCTGCAGCTTCCCTCTTCAGCTGCTGACACCCCCTGTTCACCCACAGGTGTCCAAAGCTGCAGACAATCACTACTGAAAGTCCTGCCAGACAGCTCCTAAACTGGCATTTAAAAAAACTAGAGATAAAAAGCCAAAGCCAAACCCTTTCAGCAACTTTACAACCCATACACCTTCAGAAACTTTAAAAAAGCACCTCCTTTATCAGCACAAGACACTGAAGTGCTAAATGAGAACTTTCTGTAATTTACAATATAATAAAATGGAATTTATCCATTTTGTTGGTAGGCTGAAGTCTTATCAGCCTTGCTGACATCACACTAGTTTTAGCAATGTCGCTGCTTCTTTCTTGCCAGTATTAGCCAGCTGTTGGGGCAGGGGAGGCAGCACACCCTGAATGGATAGGTCTCATCAGCCTCAGTCTGTGAAATCATCTTGTGCCCATCTTGGTTCAATCAAAAGATTGTGATGACAGTCACATACAGCAGGAGCATTATTTTTTTTCCAGACCCTATTTCCTCTCACATTGAAGTCAATACTTTATAATAACCAGCTGTAGATCAGCTATCAAGGTATTTTCATCAGTGTGTTTCCACTTGCCCACTTAGCTTCAATAGATGCAGATTTGGATCTCGTTTCCAAATAATGACAGTTTCTAAAAGTCAACTGTTTCTGTTCTTCAAAATGGCTTTTCATGAATCAAATACAGAAGATGTAAATCACAGTGATCCAAAATACACACAAAGAACATGTAATATATTCCACTGTGGAATTTAATCAACATTTTAAGGTATTTTCTAGCTGTCAGTGCATTCTGTTTTGCAGTTGGAGATGGCAGATACAATTATAACTGCAAGAAGCCTGCCAAAACTGAACAGACAGCACAAGCCCTTCTCTTGCACTGCACAGGCACCCCTCTAGTAACTGCAGTTTACTGACCCCTGTGCATTTTAGCTCATCTGACAGAGACTATTTTGGATGGACTTGATAGTTCTGCTGTCACCAAAGTCATTATCAACAGCCTCCTACTGCATTTCCTTAAGATTGAGCACTCCTAAAGAGTCTACTGGAAAAAAAACCCCCATAACTGCTAACTTTCCTTAATCACAGTTTTCTTTGTCTAACTGTGCCTGCCTTGAAGTTTTAAAGATTTAATTACGTGGAAACTTTGAAAGGAAGTTAATTTACAGTGCTTTAGGAAATGGAGATAAAACCTCTGGCCTACACTGAGAGCTTAAATCTGAAATGGTTCATTTTGAATAGCACCAATCACAAAATGAGAAGCTTCATTACCAGCAGAGAGAGGAAATTGTTTATGCAATTACATAAAGCACTGTGCAAGCTCCTGTGGGTGTCACACAAAGCTCCGGTCACTCACTCACAGGAACAGCTGCAAAGGGGGACGGGCAAGACAAACAGGAGCCAGGGCCTCTCTCCAGGAGGCCTCGTGCGCTTCCCAGCGCCGGCCCCGGACACACAGAGCACAGGAAGGGAATTCTCCATTTACACTGCCTGTGCAATGGGGCCAGTTTACCTGTTAGCACACTGAAAAAAGAGATTTCTACCACAGACACCAGGGTTGGAAGTCCTCTGACAGAGGCAGAGTGATTTTATTAACATGGAGCTTCTTATGAATTACAGAATCTGTGAGAGCAGGGAGATGGACTTGATGCTTTTTAAGGACCAAAATCAATGCTTGATTAATGTCCCTCTGACTTCATAATACTCAACCTTATCTTCTAGACCTTAATTTCAGACCAAAACAGTGCCTGAGGCCTAAGTTTCCAAGATACTAAACTGGGTTTTACAATGGCCCCAGCTGCCATCTCATCTGCAGAACAGTTGCTCTGTGGCTTGGAAGAGCTCTGGTTGGAGACAGAGTGTTTCTTTACTGACAATTGGATCAATAAAAGTGCCTGAAAACATAGAATCTCATCCTTATTGCATGAAATACGTAAGTTTGTGTTAACTTAGATATTTAGTCACTTGCATTAAACTTCTAACTGTTGCTTGGATCTTCTGTGCAAAATGCAAGTACCAAATGAGGTACGCAACACCAGAACATTGTTATCATTCAGTGACATCAATGATTCCAAGATATTGTGCATTGAGCAAATACAACCACTGACCTATCCACAGCACTTCCACCAGTGAGACACTAAAGATGGCTGCTAATGAGTCCCAAACAGCAAAACACGAGGACACTCATTTGGAAGTGCCACCTCCACAGAACGAGACCATTTCTGTTGGAAGGGACTCCCAGCCACCACCCAGTCTGACTCAGGGCTGACCAGAAGTTAGAGCAACGTGCCCCAGAACTTCAGCTTGTCTTTGGCAAAAGCAGAGAGATTAAAGTCAACTGTGGCTTCATCAACTCACAAGAACAATTGAAGAACCAAACATGGTTCCTACAACTGTCTCTCCTTATGAGAATGAATGGCACAAAGCAGTTTTCCTTCTGCACCTACCAGCTGGCCTATTAAAATTTAAAGGAATCAGAGAAAGAAGATTCATGCAAACCCAGTTCTGATTCAATTAGGGTAGAAGCTTCCTCCCTCCCCAGTACATGCTTAATGCAAGAACTTAAGACAGCACACATAAATTCACTGCATTTTAATATTTCAATTAGGTGGAGTTCATCCTAAAACAGATCTCTTATTGTTGCTAAAGCTTCACCACTAAATAAGTGCTTGTTACAATTTAAAGCATGATGTATCAACATGTTAATTGAGGAACTTACCTTGAAAACTTAGGTGAAGAGATGACTAATTGAACCAGAAAGAGAAAGGTCAAAGTATAGACTTTATACTCACTCTGTTCCTCCTGATTTTAAGTAATTCTTTGCTTTTTCTAAAGAATTTCAGCATCACTACAGAACAGCAGACACACTTTCATGCATTTGGCTGAGCAGGTTTCAAGAACCCCACCCTGCTCCATGGACAAAGGTGCCACAGGCCTGCCCCAGCCCCAAGGCCACTGACCTCTCACTTGCTGCTCCAGGCTGAGGATCACTGCCACAGCCTGGTGGAGGATCAGCAGCTTGGTCTGCGGCTTCTCGCTCTTCAGGTGCAGCTGGCACATGCGGCCCAGCTCCTTGAACGCCTCGTTAATGTCTCGCACACGCAAACGTTCCCGGGCGTTGTTTGCCATTCTTCTCTCCTTTTCTCTTTCTATTTTCTGCTCTGGGTTTAAATCCTCATCTTCGTTAGTACTGCTGCAAGAAAGTCAACGTAAGAGGATATTGAAACATCACTGGTATTTCAAACAAGTGATCTTGATGCTGATTCCAAATAGATGAAGAATAAAATAATTTCCAACCAAGTTCTTGCTATTTTCCAATACATCAGCTTATATAAAAACCACAATCAAGGAATTTTCAATTTCATGTGCTTATTTAAGAGTTCTACTTTTGTTAAAGACCACACTGGTCAATTTTAGAACTGTTTTTTCTTCTACTACTCATTGTAGAATTAAACTGTTATATTTAGAATTCCTGAACTGCCTCAAATGATATCAAGCTGCAGAGCCTTTTTTAATATAGATTCATCCAATTTAGTCTAAAACCGTGCAAAACCTCTGTTCTACTAAAATTAACACTAAAATGCCATTGAACACGTGTTAATACAGATTGTGCTGCCTGTGTTTGCAAAATTCTGATAGTTTGCTGTTACCTCAAATTTCAATACTTGTATCAGGCCTATCAGGCAAATCCAGAAGCATTTACCTGGTGTCAGCTTAAGTTTTCTGTCTGTGGCTTGGGAGGGGACAAAGTGTTTCAAGAGGATATTTAGCCACAGGGCAGCCCTGGCCCAGGTACAAAGTATCAGTAATTTCTGACATTGTCCCATGCTCTGTGCTGAGCAGGGCCCTCAATCTTTCGCTGCTCACATGTACAGGCAGACACCGGCCATGGCACTAGTACGAGGGAATGCACACTTGGCAGATGATTTTCCCAGCAATTCCTCTACCTTGAATTTAAATATATACAGGTACTATAAACTTTTTCTCCCTTTCAGCTGCCTATTGTTGTATACACTTCAATAACACAAAAGCCTTGCAATAAATTTATCAAATGTAAGGACAATGTGCTGCTGAGCGTTATCAAAGCACAGATTGTTCAGGTAATGTCAGCAACGCACCTTGTTCTGCCCCTGGATGAGACCTTGATATCCTTCTGGGAGGACTCATCATCTGATTTCATGTCATCTGATGAGGGGGGTTCATGGATATTTTCATCCTTCTCCTTATGTTCAGACTTGATTTCTGTTGGACCTATAGCCACAGACTGGCTCTGTAAGCCACCAGACAGTGCTGCAAGCAAGCAGAGAGAACAGTGAGTGTCACAGCACTGAAACACCGCACAGAACCCCAGCAGATAATAGCACTGAGGGGCCAGAGCACGAGTCTGGGGAGACAACAGGAAGAACTAACAGAAACAAGAAATCCTGGTAACACTGCTGTACTTGGACATGTGTCACGGGTTATAAAGCAATCACAGCTCACAGAGCAGCTTGATTGCTAACAGCTTAGTCTAAGGAAAACACTGTTTAAGACAAAAGGACATTGAGTGAAGTAAGGAAATTTGCACCTGATGTGTGGGCTGGAAATTTAAGGGCAGAGCTGCACTGACATTGAGACTTGGGTTTAGGCTGAATGTGCAACACCCCCTAAATGGTGCTAGCATGCTAATAAAGGAGCTGACTTGTTTTCTGCAGTTTATTTCTTCAGCTAAAAATGGAAGGAACTGTAAACATGGGTGTGGGATGACCTCCTTCCACTGGCTGTACTGAACTCTAGTCTCAGCCCACTCCACAGCTCTCCTGGCCGACTGGGAAATGGCTGCAGCTCTGCAAGTGGATCACGGCCCCTTAGGCTGGAGGGACATGGCTGTAATGCAGCCTTCTCTTGCAATTATACTGGGATAATTGAGGGATGCTCTCAGAATTGTTGCAGGAGTCCCTAACAGTGGTGATATATTGGATTTGTTATTAATTTTTATTTTTCAACATTATCTATGCCCTTATCCCTTGCACTGATGTCACTTTAACCAGGATCTACAGCCTCACTGGCTCTGAACTACTGCAGACCCTGTCCAGCATTTAAGCCTGGAAAGTTACCTCTGTAGCTGTCTTGTGTTTTATGATTTAGTTCTGTGCTCTGAGCAGAAACTGCACTGGGAAGAACTGAATGGTTGCTGTTGAGGCTGACACCTTCTTCCCGGTGAGTCCCAACCTAAAGCAAGGCAAAGCAAAGATTTATATTAAAGAGGTGATTAAAAAAATTGTCCAAAAAGAGAAGTTTAATACACTGAAAGTATTTGCTGGATTAGAGAGCCAAGTTAAAATTGTCACTGAGTAAAAGAAAAGTTTAGTTGATAGATGCTGTTACACTGAAACACCTGATTACACCTTACTGGACTGGGCCCTGTCTCAAGTAGTGACCAACCCCGTTTGGAATAAAATAATCCAGGTATCTAACTATTCTTACCACCTATTTCTTCAAGATACATCATGATTAAATTTCTGAGGAGCAAGCATTGAGATGAAGAGTCTTGAAAAATTCTAATTTTGCATAAACTTGAATTAATGATACTTATGTGAGACAGCTTTGAGTGCGCATACCTAACTTGAAGAGGCAACTTTTTAAAAAAACTGCTGCTCAATAAAGAATACCGTCATCAACTTCTATTAAAAAATATTTGTTGGAGAAAAAAGAGGTAAAGATACACTGCCTGTATTTAAATAATTTGGAATGCAGACCATTTAAAGCTTTTGATTTCTAAAGGTACAAAAGTCCTTAAACGCTGATACTATAACCAGCACAATACAATTTAACAGTTAAAAAATGAACAAAGATGAGGGATTCTACTATTATTTGTATAGTTACAAAAACTGGCTACAGATGAAGCTTTTTATTGGAACAGTAGCAAACATGTCAACTAGAAGATTAAGCCTTTAATTAAATAGGTTTATTGCCTGGAGTTACACATGAGAACCACTGTTTTTCAATAAATCCTTCAATCCTAGTAAACTGCTGAGCTTTGAATCCCTCTTGAGTAATTAATGCAGCTTTTACCTTTCATGTCTTAGTATGGGTTTTACCCAGAGAGAGATAAATACCCTTATGCAAGTTTATCCTTTGTTTAATATACACTTGTTCCTGTAAGCTAATGCACAGGAATAAAAAAAGAAAGGGGGAACCCCCTCCCCAACAACCCACAACTAATATCAGGTCATTCCAGGCTGCTATTTGTATCCATTGTTCTGCAGAAAATCTCCTCTTGTACTGTGGAATATCTGTTACTATTTCAAGTATATTTTATCTTCCTCTGTGTGTAATAGGCTTTGTTTGTGAGTTCTACTCTGGATACAATTGGCCCAGCTCCTGCAAGAGTCATGAACTCGCTGGGAGGAAGGAGCTGAGCCCAGGTCTTTCAGCCTAAAAGACAAAACTCTTTACAACTGGAACATGAAGCTCGTTCTCACTCTGAACTTTTCAAACCTGAGTCTTTCCCTAATTCTGCCTTGCAGTACGTTGTGTATTTTATTTGCTTCTGGTCATGCTTAGTCCTAACACTTGAGGGTGCTTTTATTCAAGACACAGAGTATTAATTGTTTCAGGGCCAGGTTTGTTCCAAAATCTACTTCTCAAAAAAGTCAAAAATTTCTTAAAGCTGTGTACAAAAAAGCAGCTGCCAGAACTCTGGCAAATTTCTAATCAACAGATTAGCAAATCAGTTATGATAAAGGCAGAGACTAGATGAGAAATAAAACCTGAATTCAAGTCCATGTTCCAAATCTTTGAAATCAAGATATACAAATTAAAAGCATACTATTTAGATTAACAGGATTTACACAGAAATCTTAAGAGCTAAAACGTTACAAAACTGGCCACAGCACTGATTTTTATCTGTGATTTATGATATACCAGAAAATCCAATCTGGCAAACAAAAAAAACCCAAACAAAATGACTTGCTGAAAGTCACTGCATCCCATCATCCCATGCAGAGGCCAACAGCTCTGTTTGCTACACTTACAACTGATCGGTGGCTACTTCAAGCTACCAAAGATTCAAGTATCTTAAACACCGAGTTCCAAAAATTTAGTTTGCTCTCCTTTCCCTGGACTGGCGCTGCATAGAGAAAGGGCTCTCCCCATCTGCATTTCAATGGAGCACAACCTCGGGCTTCCTTTAAGTCTTCTGAAAGGCGTCCGGGGCCATCAGCTCCGCGGCGCTCGGAACAAACGAGCTCTCGACGTGTTTTATCGCTGTTATTTATAAGCGATTCCCAGTCAGGCGCTTTCCTAGCGCCAAGGGCCAGCTCCGGGGGCAGCGAGCTGCCGGCGGCTCCCGCGGTGCCGCGGTGCGGGGCTGGCGGCGCTGCCGCGGCTCCCGAGCATTGCCCATTTCCATACAGCTGCCCGGGCCCGGAGCGGGGCTGCGCCGCGGCCCCGGCCTCGGAGCGCCGGCCCGCGGGACTCGCGGCGGCTCATCTCGAAAGCCAGCAAACCCGAGTTAATTCATTCTCTCCGGCGCTAATCCAGCCTTGTTTCCATGGTCTCTTCTCCCAGGCAAAGCTGGAAGCTTCCCAGGCGCACAAAATGGGAGACGAACGGCAGGCCGGGCTCGGGCAGAGCGCGCAGCGTGCGGGGAGAGCGCAGCGCTGAGCAGCGACCGGCGCACACACCGCGCCCGCTGCCTCCGCACAACGCCAGCCCAGCGCAGCTCGGCCATCCTGAGCGATCACACAAACCTCGCACCTCACTAACCCCAGGCTGAGAAACACTGTTACAACGCTGTACGTTCTTGTCATTTACCAGGTCAGCTGTATTCATTTTTATGTATTTCAATCAAGACTTGTACACAGGACAATCTGCAGCCCCACTGGCACTTGCAAATTAAAAAAAAAAACCCAAACCTGAGCGCAGAACATATTTCGGTTGATTTAAGTGGTAACATTTGGGATCTGAAACCAGAAAACCAGTCAAGTATTTTAGGCAACTAAATAAAAACTAGACAAATCATGGGCAGTGACGACACACAACTGCATGCAGGAGAACCGAGAGTGACACGTGGGGAAAGGACATCTCTGTCCTGTTAATATTGGTTCTGCATCTCACACTTTGGTTTGATTATTCATTTTGAGCACTTAGCACACAAAGCTTTTAAGAACTGGAAAATAAAAATACCATTCTTGGTCTGAGTCTTTGAATTTCTCAAGCCCTGCTAGCTGGTCAGTTTGGCTTTGATCGTTAAAACAATTTTAGCCAAGGTGTGCATAATTAAGGCAATGAAAAGGGCTTTGTAATCAAGAATTTTACACTTCAGACAGCTCAGAGTTGTTCAGTGGGAGCATAATCTCTGTAGGGAAATAGCAACTCTGGAAGGGTTTGAGCAAGAGCAGAGGCTGGTGTTGGCAAAGCTGCTTAACTGCCCTTTGTGCTTCTACTGGTGCAGGCACAGGGCACAAAGAGGGAGATCACCGATTTTCTTAGATTCCTGTTCTACCTGAAAAAACCCTCTGACTTAAGGATTGAGTTTCATCCTTAACTGAGTTTCCAGACCTTTTATTTATTTATTTATTTTTAATCAGTTCAGGCTGTTCTTTTTCCATTGTATTACAATGACAAATAAAAAGCAGCTTGAATAAGAACAAGAAGTATTACTTCTTAACTTTTCAATAATACATGAAATAAAATACAAATCAACTTCAAAGGCCAGTTAGCAAATATTTGATGAGTTTGAGATATTAAAAATCTATTTGAATAAGTCTAATGGCCAGCCCAGCTAAAAAGAAAACAAGACCGTTCAGAGCAAGCAGGAAATGAAGTCAACTAGAGTTGTAAAATAAATCTGGCTCAAAAATTAAGCAAATGTTAAAATAAAACCATGCCTGGTTACACTAATTACATAAAAAAAGGAGTTAAATTACTCATTTCCTAGCTCCTTCTGCCAAGATCATCATCTTCAAGGGAAATTAAATTTATTTTTTTTCCTATTTTTTTTAAAGAGAAAAAATGTTTTGTGTAAAGATCCCACCCTCCTTCAACAAGGAAGTTTCATTTAGTGCTGAATTCCAATGAGCATTTCTTGACCCTATGTCAAACAAAACTTCAAAAACAGGTAATCACCCTTATCAATGTTGACATTTCTCACTATGTTAGCCCAATACTCATTACTTTCTTAAAATTTACTGGATGTCATCTCAAGTAAAGCAGTATTTAAATCTGGAATGAAGGCTGGATCTTACAGTTCAGGTCGTGTGACAAATCCTCTGCTCTCCTACTTACTATTTAAAAAGTATACCAACCTAATAGTAAATAAGAGTGTGAAATTATTTAGCACTGAAGAAGAATTACCCCTTGTACCTGTGGAGCATTACTGCAATGCAGCCATCATTAATAAAGCACTCAGTCTGCACCTCAGCCAGATGTGCCAGCCCCTGCTCTGTACCTATTTCAGGACTCCATCCTAAGTCACGCTGAGTTCCTGCAATTGCAAATGATGTCAAAGGGCGCTCTTTGGGGACTGGGCAAGGCCACAACAGGATGCCTTCTGTTGGAGCCAATTATTCTGATGTAACAAAATTAAGGTTAATCCAAGAAATTCTTTAGCTGACTCACTTTTCAAGCCAAAACTGATCTGCAAGCTTGTTTCACCAAGTGAGGATGAAATGTACAGGCTTTTTTTTTTTTTTTCTTAATTTATTTCTAACAGACAAGCATCTGTCAGTCAAATAATTAGGATCAAAAACCTAAGATAAATTAGGTCTGTATTACATTTAAGTTACACAACTACACTAAACTAGAAAAGATCAAGGAACTTCTGCCCATTTTGGGGAGTAATTTTCCACTGTCCCTTATTTCAATAAAAAACCAGTTGATGGAATATTTATCATAGCTTATTTAAAAGAGAAACTGAGATTTTTATGTACCTTTTGGCACTACCTGTATTTCTTTCACTGTGTCTTGTTTAGCAGTATCAGAAGGTTCCTCAAGCCACAGAAAAAAATTGTCACTGCAGTTTCAGTCACTCACTTTACACCACATCAAGACCAGAGGGGGAAAAAAGTTTTCTTCTGTATGACTAAATTTCAGTCTAGCCCAGAACACGACAGAACTTTAACAACATTCTTTAAATATTAAATCTCAGTAGGTACTACAAAAAAATTCAAAAATACTTATGCATCACTTCCTTCATTACTAGAAGTGAAGTTGTATAGAAAGCTGAAGTTGGATGTGCATTTGGAAAGTACCCCCTCCCCAAAGTCCCCAAACACACGCAGCTTATAGAAACCAACCAGTTCTTTTTGATGTTTACTGCAGCGGTCCTGAAATTAATATAAATGGATGTGTGATGTGCGAATGGGAGAGCCTGGAACTAATTCTGTTTTATAGAATACAAACCCTTCAGCAATTGGGGTACCTAATTATTTTGATGATAGGTGAAATTTTGCCTTGATCACACAGTACCCAGCTGTGAATCTGTTTTATAACAGAAAATTTCACAGCATGTAACTGGTCTTTAAAATTACGCTGTAAACATGCAAACACATGGCACCACTAAAACAAGCATGTTTTTAAAAGCTCTTTTTCCTTTAAGCATTTTTGAGAAGGGTGGAATGAAAAGGAAGAAAAAGGGAAGTGAGCAATGCTACAAATAGATTCGTTTACTGTGTAATGCTTTTAGCATATTTCTGATCTATAAAAAGCTCCACTACATTTTTTCAGAACAGTTCACATTTTTAAAGAAACTAAAAGAGATGGATTGAATTATTTCACCCTTCTTGGGGATTAATCTGAAAGTAGTTTCCTTTTCATTGTTACTTACACTACAGCTGTGCTCAAACTCCTTTTCGTTTAGAAAAAAAGTTTAAATTTTGAGCCTGCGCACACTATGGTTCCACATTCCAACAGCTTCCTCCCAGTCCTCTGCCAGCATCTGCTATTGAAGACTAGTTCCAATTTACAATAAACAGCTTTTCCAGACCAGAACACTTGAAATTCAGTCCTTCTCGACTGCTTTTCCCATTCAATCTCCCTATTCACCATTTCAAGGAGAAAACGGTTCTGCCAATTATTACACATCTGGAAAAAATGCATGTATAAGCTGAAACGCTCTCAGCAGAAAGTTTCAGCTTTCTACATATGGTCACAGCAGGATTTTATGGGCCACTGACCAGGCCAAAGTCTAAGTTTTCCCATCTTTTTCCTCCCCCTCATTTCTGCCCACCCCCACTTCAATGTTCTAATTGGAAACCCATAGCAGGTGCAAGCCGTCTGCCATCTTTTCCTCCACAAGAATCTCAAGTGGTTTCTTCCTGATAAATATTAGTCTTGCAGCCCAGTTCTACCTCAGTAGGCTCTACAATAGTTTCAATGCATCAGCTGTAATTGCTTTGCATAAACATGCTCATGTTTTCTAACATCATTACCATGGATGCTTGTCTGCTGGCTGTTACAAGGCTGGATGCTCCATAGTTTGAGTTCAGGCTTCCAATTGGCCCATTGTGGGATGGTCCCAATAAACTATGGATATCTCCATGGCCAGCTGACAGGCTTGTGGAAGGCCCCACAGCGTGGTTCCGCAGCACATGGATGGCATCGTCGAGTCTGTCCAAGCGATCCTCCATGCGGGACTGCTGTGGGGATGCAAGAGGGACAGGAACACGCGTTACTCGATAAATCCCCAGGCTCTCACACCACAGCACAGTCTGTCTTGGAGGTATTAAACATAGACGATGAAATGTGGTATCAAAATAGTATCAAAAGACTTTGAGAGCACCTACCAGCACTACAAACAAACAGGAAAAAGAAAATATTATCTGGAGATTTTGCTCAAGATAGCATTCATTCCACAAATAGGTGGCAGCTTTGAAAGTGAAGCTTATTATAAGGTTAATGTTACTCAGCTGCTATTATACGGCATGAAAAGAAAAAAGGAATTGCTACAAAATAAGCTAATGCAGGACAAGAAAGAATGATCATAAAATCAGCCTCACCATGCTGGAAACAATTAAGAGAGGCAGTGTTTTTTTTGAGAATCTGTATTACCAAAAAACTGGACAAAACTTTAAATTATCATTTTTTAAAATGGACCTTCAAATAGATTAGGTATTTCAGAAATAAAAGCGAGTTGTGTTGCTGTCGAAGTCTGTCTTAAAATTATTTTCTTTTAAAAGGAATACCAAAAAACCCCAAAGCAAAATCAATTGTGACATTGCAGCTCTAGAAACTAGAAATAACAGGATGTTGGAGTCAAAAGATGGGTCATACACTACACTAATTTAAGTTTTTAATGGGGAATCCGAAGGAAGCGTTAATTGAAACACAAAAAGGCACCATCTAAAGTGAAATAGTACCTCACAGACATCCTTTAAGAAGGACATTGCATCTTGCAAATGCTCGTGAAGTTGCTGTTCAACTCGATTTTTCTGGCAAAGTCAAGACAGAACAGGAAGCAAAGCACAGGTTAAGATTAATTCAAAAAAGAGGTGAGGAAACAGCTGATGTGCATGTCAGCAATAAATTGTTAGTCAAGTTAATGCAACAGAGATCTGATTGTATTAAGATAAGAAAAGGCTAATATTTAACACTGCAGTTATGTTAGGATTCTCAGATGTACATAACAATTAAAAAAAATATTTAATTGCAAAAATATTGAAGAAAAGAAATCTGATTTAACTTATAATTTATTCTTGTTAGACAGAAAAAAATAGAAATTACATCTGTGGAAACTAGAAATATTAAGTAAGTAATCAAAACCTTCCCTCAAATTTTCCCTGTTTCCTCCCAGTATTGTATCGGAAATGTAAGAAGGAAGTCAGTAACTGACATCCTCTGCTGAATCCTCAAAAGAAGAAAAATTTACAATGCTGTAGATTACTGCCTGTGTGTTTTTCTGTAAAATGTTTAATTAATAAATGAACATTCCCCACAACAAATAATAATTGCAAATAAAATGTATTAATACTTTAATAACAGCCCTAGAGACTGCCATTTGAGGGAGAGAGGGGGAAGGACAAGTAAATGCGGAGGCATGAAGTCTTTATCTTTCTCCAGACTGAACTTTAGATAAGAATTAGCTATGGATTTGTGAAAAGGTACCAGAATCTCATAACAGCGCTTTAGCACCAGCTGTCCTCAGCACAGAAGCCTGATGCCCAAGGAACAGATGGTGAAAGACACACCCTGCACGTCTTATATTGTTCAACTGAACAGGCCATTTGTTAGCAAAGAATTCATTTGTAATGCTATCCTACTGTTTCCTTTAATGATATGCAGGATTTATACAAAACCGAGCCTTCAACTCCTAAGTAAAAAGTACTATGTTGCTTTCACCAATTCTTACCAAGGAGTGTAGAGAGTTTTCATAGCTGGGAGATGAGGGCGCTTGTCCTCCACTCCTCGACCACTGACTGGCACCTGTCAAAATTGTCTAGGTTAGTGCACAGATTTACACAGCAGAAGTGGGAAGCAGAGACTGTACTTCTCAACATAATTAAACCAAACATATTTTGCATAAAGGTAAGCTAACATATGGGTATACAAAGGAGGACAAATTCCTTCATTCTGCCTTACTGACGGATAATTTTCATATCCTGGCATCTGTAGGGTTAGATCATTGTCAGTGACACAAGTGGTGACATCTTCAAAGCACTTCAACATTAAAAAGTGGACTAAGTACACACACACACACACACAAACCATATTTGAAATACCTGCTTCTGCCCTGTGTCACCAAAAAAGACCTGCTGAATTCTTCTTAAGATTCTGTTCAGTATATGAAGGTGTATTTTTAATATTGTTAAAATACACAACAAAAATACTTAAAGTAATCAAATAGACACCAAGTTAGGGATAACTGGAGAACCATTTTTATGACACCTCTCTACTAAACATGAAAACATAAAACTGGATCTAAAAGCTGTATCTGGTCTAGTTGTACACTATACCATTTTAGATTACAATGCATTCCAAATTTAGAAGAGTAAAAGTACACCTAAGTCATTCCCATTTGGTATTTCAGACATACTTAAGGTAAATCAGCAGCAGAAGAATCATTGATTGTAAACAAATTGACAACTGAATTTGTATTACCTATACACTGCAAATTCAAATACATAGCCATTCTAATCTGACATAAATATCTCTAATTATCATGTAAATTTTAAAAATAATTAGATGTGAAATGCAATAACTAATAAAGCAGTACTTTTAACACAAAGCCTGAAGTAGTACAACATGCATTTTTCTCACCAACTATTAATGCATCTTTTATAAAGATACTACATGGAATTCTATGGCCATTAGAGACAGCTTCCTTTCAGCCATACAAATGTAATAATAAAGCAATTACATTAATAAATTATGGATATACAATCCAACGCAGCTCATTAAAGGAAGAGCCTGTGGGCTTGTTCTTTCAATAACAGCCAGAGCTGTACGTCTGGAAAACTGGGAAAAGGTTTAATAACATTACAGTTCCTTTGTTCAGAGAGCTGCAAGTAGTTACCTTTTAAAGACAAGGTTTTATTTAACAAAAAGAGTACAGCTTGCATAGCTATTAAAATACCTAAATATTTCCTTTCTAATTAAAAAATAATAAAAATCTCCTATTTCATGAAAGTCCAGAGCTGCCATAATTGTGTTGGAATTCTCTTTTAAAATACAAAGAATTCAGTAAGTAAGTTTATTATTACTGATTTTCAGTTCACACAGCTACTCTGGGTCTGGACCTGTAGTCTCTGCATTGCTGTCATTCCTGAACTTGGGAATAATGTTTGGAGTCCACTTATTTTTGCACAGCCATTAATGAAAAAACTACGGAGTATTTTGGTTCAGCACAACGTTCAAATTTTTCCCTGCTCAGAACTCCATTTTTAGAGACAGGACTGTGGTCAGGAGCACTGCTGCTATCAGAACTCCGAGTACCACTCCCTACAGCACAGCAGCAGCTCGGGATTAAGCAGGAAGGTGGCCAGGTGAGCAGCAAACAGACTGAAAGCCTGTGAATCATTTCGGACACATTTGTTTGGGGGATTTAACTGAAGAAGGTCCTATTTCTACAGTGTAAGCCCAGAACAAAACTGCAAGTGGGACATCTCACAAAGGAGACAGAAAGAAAAGAAGGGAGGCAATAACCAACTCCTCCTGTGCAATGCCCAACCCAACTGCAACCTGCAGCTTTCAGTCACACCTCGGCACCGCCAGGGCTCTTCCCAAGCAGTGGCACTCTGCCTCCATGGCTGCAGGTTGCCAGATGGCACCGATTTCCTGCTTGCCTCATTCCACTCCCCCTCCTAGAAGTTCGTGCATGAAATCCACCAATTATGTTAAAAAGCATCCTGGCACCACAAGCCCTGCAATTAACAACTGCAGCTTTTAGTGCAGCACCAACACAGCAGCATTAAAAAACAAATAAGCCAGGCAAGTGTTAGGATTTACAGGGGTCACCGACAGCAATCACTGCAGTATTGTTCTTACCCCGAGTCTCCCCAACACTAATCCTCTGGCTCCCCTTTCAAACATACTTGGAGCTGCAGAGGGCTGGCTTTGCACGCTCAGAGCCCACTGAACCTCCTGAATGCCTCTGATCCTGCAGAAGGATTCTTAAAATACCGAGGCTCCCACCATTCAGATCCCTATATAAACTTCACATGCGTGTACACAATCATTAAAGCTATGCAAGACGCTCAGCTCTGGGCATGTTTATGTAAAATTAGAAATTAAATGAGGGCAGGGCAGGCGAGACATACACTATTGTCTCGTAATACTTGAGGGTTTTCATCAAGTTGTTCTTCAAGCTTTTACTTAACTGAATTAAAAAACGTCATTAATCCTCATTCAGCAACGTAAGAGCCAAGGAGTCAGTCATGAGTTTATGAACCCCAAGGTCTCCTGACGTTGGTATCCGTCAGTGCTTTCCCTGGTAAACACAGTACTCCTACCGCAACTCACAATTAAAGGATGGGCAAATTATGATTAAAGCAATCTGTAATATTATGAATGCTAACTAAACAAATACCTAACTGCAAAAGGGGAAAACACAATGAAGGCTAAAATGCTCCAAAATATATTATTTCAGTATACATAAAACATTTGTTTTATCTGCAATAACTTTTTGGGTCAAGACAGAAAATGGCTACCAAGAGTATAAATAGCAATAAATGCAGTAGTAATTACTTCACATTGTGCTTCACTGTGTTCTTAGTGACTCATCTGGGAATAAAGATAAAAGTCCAGATTCATAAATGAAGGTAATTAACTACTGGAGCAATTTACCAAAAGCTTGATAAATTCTGTATCACTGAAATTAAAGGGGGTGGGAGGGTATAAATGTGAAGCAGATGCTAAGTTTGAGCCTGAAAATTATTTCAGTATTATTTGCTTACATCTACTACTGTCTTAACCATCAGGATCCAGAATAAGGAACACAAAGCAGAAATGTTGTAGATTTCATACAGGTTGCAACAGACAAAGATGACAACAGCAAAAGGAAAACACAAATTTTAGTGACCTCAAATTTGTACTCTAAACTCAGAAATTAGTTAGTGCTTTCATGCTTACAAAATGAGGTGCAGTATCTCATTAGGCAACTCTCGGGAAAAAAAAACCTCCTTGGTATCTTTAAAATTTTAAATACTTTGAAATGTCAGAACTTCTTTCTTCCAGCCACAAAATATTTTCAATACTTGCTTTGATGTTAAAAAGAAAATAATAATAATTTTCTGCTCTGATCTGCTTTTTCAACAGAATACACAAAACATTTTTTGTCAACTGTAATCACTAAATCAAAAATCCCATTAATCCCATCATTACTCAATTCAGCATGGATTATTCAGTAATAGAAAAGAAATGCCCAAAGCAGCTGCTCAGGTAAGCCATGTCAGATATTCATTAATCCATTACATCCACAGGAAACCAGAGCAGTGTCCATTAAACAGGAGTGAAGCATGAATGATGGAGGTTTTGAGTGACACTGCATATAGAGATATGCATATTCACATCCATATGATTATGAGTGTATTTTGCATGCAATAACTTTACTAATTTGTTCTTCTAGGTTACGAAAGTGTCCAGCTAAGCTCGTTCTGTGCCCTTTTCACCTTAAGGTAATTTTAATGTTTTATAAAAAGTACAACACTTATAGTAAAGTGACCAATGGCCAGGAGCCTGCAGGGATATATTAAACAGCAGAGAATAGGGAAACAGACTGTTGTATAAATGTTAAATAATTTAACAAATTGCACTATAGGAAAGAACAGGGTTAAAGTTACATCATCTTACTTGTAATTCTAGTTCTTTGTTAAACAACAAATTTAAGTCAATGGAGCTTTCACAGTCCTCTCTATATGGAGAACAGCTGTTCAACTTTTACTAGACAGCTGAGGCCACAGTGTCTGTGAAAGCTGCACCACCACTAATAGCTGTAGGCAGCTGCCCACAGTTCATCTCCACACTGGAATGCTTCTTCCCACATTCACACTACAAACACACAAAGCACAGGTGACAGAGGTGGCTGCAATACACAGCATTTATTTTGAAAAATGCCAGAAATTCTTCTCCCATAGAATGAAAACATTCATGAAATATATGAATGAAAAGCTATCTTGTGTAAAAATTGGATAGTCTCATAGCCTACTATATTTTCATTAGAGGGAACACACATCTGCTGTGTTTGTCACTGAAAGCTGCCACAGAGCTTTAACATATAGCTGAAAAAAATCTCAAATCAAATCACTCTTCTTTCTCTCAAACAGTGCAAATCTGTACAGATACCTTTATAGCCCTGATAATATATGGCCAGTTAATGCTTCCAAACATTATTTGAATTAGCTAATTTTCAAAGCAAGTTCCCAGGACTGAAGTGAAAGCCCCTAACAAAATGTCTAAGAATCTGGATTTATAAATCTTTGTTTTATACAATGGAAAAATAACCAAAATGCACAAGCAGTCATGCAAGGAAGTTAATGCTGATTTTCCTGTGATTTGTAACAGGACATCTTAGGAACAACAAACAAGGTATTGACAAATGGCCAGTCTGTACCTGTAAGAGGTGATGGTGACCCAACTGGTGTTGATGGATTCGATGGAAAACTACTGCTGGTATGATCAGGAGAATAAATCTGACAACAGACAAAGAGATTATATATCAATATATGTTATAATACACAGGAAAAAAAGCTATTAGGATTGTTTTTCATGTTTTAATTGTCACTCTTGATTGTGGATTGATAAAAAATGCAATTTGATCCTTCAATCACAGCTCTGCTTTATTACACTCAAGGCTCTAAAAATGTCCAAAGAACTTTCATTTTCAAGCAGCTGTCCAAATAAGCACAGCCTGTATTTCATAGTGACACAAGTATAACTGACCTTCCTGCTCATTTAAGAGCAGCAGAAATTACAGCCTTTCTGTCTCTGCAGGGGAACGATTCACGTAAGAGTTCACAGTACACAGCTAATTATATCAAAGAAAACTTCAGGAAAACGCCAATGAATAATGACTTTCCAAACTTTAGAGAGAGATTTTAGCAGTCAACACATGTTATCTGCTAAATATTAATCCTTCACAAAACACCAAGAAATCATTCAGGCTTTCTTATTACTGGTACCTACCAAACAAAAAGCACTTGAAATTTTGTTTCTCTTGCAATGTATTGCAGCACATAACGTGTTTCTCTCTTATTTCAGTATCAATTGGCCTCCTGAGATACTGAACTTCAACTTAAAACAATTCTTTCCTTGCTATTAATGAAATTAAAAACTATTTGTAAAAATAGAAGACATAATGCTTAGAGCTTTAATTAAAAATTAAAATCTCAAGACACTGGGAAAATTAATTTTATGAAGGGAATTGAATAGATTTAGAGGCTGACTATGGATTTCAGAACATATTTTTATAGGTCATTGGTTCAAACCTGTTTTACTTGAGCAGAGACCAGGATTTGTTAGTCATCAGATGGCAGTTAAAAAAATCTTCACTGGCAGTGTGGTTGATGTCTCTTCACACAGACAATATGACATTTCAGCATTTAGCTGACAATAACTTCATTAAGTTCCATATTGTATTTTGTGAACTGACAAAACCAGGACCTGATAGACCACATGCTCCTTCCTGGTATATTACACTTTTCCATTAGAAATGACCATCAGTTCCCTAATGGAAATGCTTCCTCCTTTTCATACATGCTAGAAAGAAAATATATTTAGAACAAACTACCTCATACTACCGGAGGAAATTCATGCATTGTACATCAGCACAAAAATAAATCTTGGCTGTCAGTGTAAGAACTGTAGAGAGTCTCAGTCAGATAAGATACAGAAAATTAAAATAAAGTCGAAGGCCACAAAGTTTTCTTTGAAACTGCTCATTTTCCACAGGTCTACCTGCCAGTTTTATTTTGCTGTATTTTATAACAGGGAAAATCTACAGTACAGCAAAGCCCCAACTAAAACATGAGGTCAGAATTCATTCTGCATGCAGTCCCTGGCTGCTGTGCTGTTAAATGACCAATGATGAACAACCCTGACACCTTCTGCCAGGCTTAAACGGTAACATGACTCATTTTACTGCAACAAATGAGACTCCTCCTCCTATCAGTCATGGTCCATTCCAATCAGTGGGGTGCCAATATGCCAGGGTCTAATGAAAAGGCTCTTAAACAAAAGCTGCACAATTGAGAGCCTGCAGAGCCAAACCTCAGAGCTGTTAGTCCAATTTTTTAAACACTACAGTGTACATTTCAGTTAGGCTTTGTTATGTTAATGTTATTGAGTCTAAAGCAACAAAGAAACTTAATTCATGAATTACTTTTAGAAGTCAACTTCCCTACATTTTCTTTTCTTTTGTGAAGGGACCAGTGGCTATTTAACTACCGAGACGGTACAAAGGCCTTTACCCTAGTGCTGAGGTAGGAATCAAAACATAAGTTATCACAAAGAGGTCTGATATAATCAACAAAGTTAAACAGTCCTCCTGTTTGATCTCCTCTAAATTAAAGACCAAGTGTTTTGATTTGGCATTAGGCAATGAAATAAACCAGATGTTTCTCCTGCCATATAACCCTCCATGGGCACAATCTTAAAGGGTTATTGTTTGGCAAATGTTCAGGGAAACACATTAGAAATGGCACGAATACCCAGATTTTCTTTTCTTTCTATCTATACTAGTTCATTATCCAAACTAATGCATAATCCACAGGGCTTTGGGAACTTTGTGTAAATACTTTCATGTACAATTCTCTTTCTTGCCTACCCTGAGATTAAGACCACAATTATCCAGGCTTAAACCTAAAATAAAAGAACCTTTGCAAATGTATTATCTGGCCTTACATGTTTAATCACATACTATTCTGTATGGTCTTTAATACCTAAACTGAAGAACAAATGTCGTATCCTCTGATGTTTCACACATGAAAGGCCTATTGTGAGATGTACATCAACAGAATTTTAGAACTAGAAATTCCTCTCAACAGTTGCAGCGGCAGCATTTAAAATCAAAACAGAAAGGAATATAGTGGCATCTTAGGGGGAAAAAAAAGGGCACGACAATCGCAGTATTTAAATAAAACTTTGTTCAAACAGAAAAATATTCTTGATTTCCTAGCTGTCAAAATTCATGTGTGTCAGCTTCACCTGCAGGAGAGCCCACCTCCCTCCTCGCCCAGCCGCGAGCCGCGCTCTCGCTGAACGAGCGCAAGGAGTGTACTGGGTGCGCGTGGTGCGGGGTGCGGGGGAAGCAGATGGATGAGGCGAGGGATTTGAAGTGTGCAGACTATGGCATGCACTGATAGAGCAGATGGAATGCATCACCATCAGCTATGACAGAAATGATTTATGGAATGACCTGGCTGCTCCTGCCAAGCAACAACACGGGATGACAGAAACAAGTTTCTATGACAACCAGAGCCCACCCACCAGTTAGATTAAACATTTCTGCCCTGACTTCCACTCGTAATATATTTAGTTTTTCCTCAAAACATCAGCCTGGCTTTCTCAGCTAGTGACTTGGACAAAAATACCTGAAAGGATGAGAAAATCATTTAGAAAAGGAGAGCAGTGGAAAATGTCATCAAGTCCCGCAGGTCTAACTGGCCAGCGTGTCAGACTTAACAAGGAAATTTTGTTCCGGCTGCAGAACAGCAGACACCCAAATACATCTGCAGAGCAATGAACAGCCTGGGGTGTATGAGCATTGCTATTTCTAGGAAGCAAAATGATCCCTGTTCTTTTCTGACAGGTCTCAAACAGACCAAAGAGAGCATTAACTGCCCTCTGGACTCCCAAATTGTTATCTACTTGCTGAATCCCCGAAAGCAACAAAGACATTTTTCTCCTCAAAGCCAGTAGGTCACAGTTCTCCTCCCCAATATGGACATTACAGACATTATCAGATCTGGTAATCTTCTAACATATGACCCTCTGAGAGATGCAAGGGTAACAGGATCTGCATGAATATGCACATTTGCATTCACTGGTATGAGGTGAGGGAAGCAGAACCCAACATAGGAATGGTCATTTAGGATTGCGAAGTCTGCTCCATACAAGCTCCAAATAAGAAATATAAAGTGCTTCCCCAGCCACCATTCCCAACTCTGAAATTTCTGCTGCTGTGTATCAATTATTCTTTTATTAAAAGTACATCTGATTGTACTAATGAAAAAATAATTACTGTATGCATGCATATGGAAACAGCTTACAGTAGATTGAAGATACTTGCCAAGTTTTACATTATTCCAACAGAAGTTAAAAGTTTGAATTTTTGCATATACAACATTCTAAAGGCTGTTCCATAGATTCTAGCTATACAACACAGCATTCAAAACCTCTCCATTTTGTAAGGCCATTGAGGAAACATTTTAAACCTAGAGACAAGATCTGCTCTAAGACTAATGTTAAAAATATTTGACTTTCCCTAAAACACTACAGAAAAAAAAATAAAATCAACTTTCTATGTTTATCTTTTACTTTGTCTATACCAGATTTTTAAACCAGATCTGCGTTAAATCTTTTGATCACCTGAAGAAAAAGGAATTCAGAATGAATCTTCTCCAAATAAAAGCACTTTTCACTTTCGCTTACATTTTAAAAGGACATTTTTCTAGTATAGGAAATTGCATCATAGTACATTGTTTTGATTTCATACGTGAAAATTCCTGATTTGATATTATAAAATGAATGACATGTAAATAATGGATTAAAATATGTGTTTCAGATCCGAATATTCTAACTGCTACTTACAGAGGCCAATGCCTTTCCAAGTGCATCACCTGTCTGTGAGCTTCCAGCACCATTTCCTCTGTTTCCTGTAATGTGGAAAGTAAAACCAACACTTATTTTTAAAGCTGAAATTTTATTTATTTTTATTATTTTATTCATCACATAGAGTTGAGCAACCACTTTTTAAATTGATTGTCTGAGGAAGTCAGTGTCAATAGAATCAGTTCTCATTAGACTTAAAAATTTAATTAAAACAATTAGATTTACATTTAGATGCTCTCCTCTTAAAAGTCAAACACAGTATCACCGTGATAACTTAAGGACCAACAAGTGAAAGTAGCTGAAAAAAGACAAATTATTTTCTAGGATCATAGTCTAATCTTAATGAAATGTGAAAAGAAAAATGAAAATCAGAAAATTACATTATTGCAGCTTATTTCTAAACTGCTATCACTGAAGTACTGCACGTTTAATTAATTCTTAAAGCCAAATTCACAGAACAGTTCTTTATGTGTCTCCTTGCCCCCCCTGCTCTAATTCCCTGTGTTGTGCTCTCATCTTTGGTTTAAAAGGTCCCTGAAAAGCTCTGATGCACCAAGCTTTCTGTCACCCCTGCTCTCAGTTGCATGTCAGCAGCTTTGCGTGCCCTTTTGCTCCACACGCCATCAAGCCAAGAGGAAGTCTGAAGCCCTGCCAATTGGAAACACAGAGAGGAACTGAATCCTCCAAAATATCTGCTTTGCTGTAGAAGACAGACTCTTTAAAAGCAAGTCTTCTTTCTCCAATTATCAATTTCTAAAGCCAAAAAATGTATTGAATGTGAATGTAAGCCATTCACATCAGAAATCCAAATAATGTAATGCACACTGTTTCCAAGTTTATGACAAACTTGGATTTTCCAGCCTGAATTTCCCATGCAGATTCACTAACTGGGTTCTGTTTAAACATCTTGGTGTAAAACATGCTCCCAAATCAGAGCTAACATAGTCACCCTAACTAATTTCCACTTCCTTAAAATGAAGCTAAGTGCAAATGCTATCAAATCAACAAGGGGCATCTACAAGCACTTAACTTCTACAGCTGTATCTTAAGACAAACAAATATGTGCAAGGAACAGATGATCATCCCGTGTTTCTTACTTCCTAGGTGAGCACAGAGGAGACTAAACCAGCCACCATGCTGGCTACTCTGTAATCTCTAAAACAGTTAAGAGAGGAATTTACGATGCACTTTATCAACCTCCCCTAAGAAACAGCCTTCCTGTCTTTCTCCAGAGCAGTGCTTTGGTGACACAGCAGCCCTGAAAACTTCAGTGCCAGAACTTCCTATATGGACACGCACATGAACTAAACTCTGGAGGGACACGGCCATTAAGCCAGATACATCACAGGCTTGACTGTGAAAGCAAGTAAATGGGTAAGTCTTAAGCTGACTGAAAAACAATTTGCCTCATTTCAGCCATACTGAGGACAGAAATATCACAGTGGTGAATTTTTCCTGATCTACAAGCATGCCATAAATTAAATCTTACTAATTTCGTGCGTCATGCAGCCCTAAATTTCATTTTCTTGTAAAATGAAAAAAAAAAAAGCAGGAAGAACTCTTTACCCAGAATATTATCCGATCCATTGACAGGTGGAGTGTGTGAGGCAGCTACATAAGGTGAACTGCTGGTACTGCCACGATGGAAGCTGGACATTGGAGGAAGACTGGCATTTATATCTGTAGGTGAGACTGAATGCGGGGGATAGCTCTGGAGAGAAGAGAAGCAGACATAAGACATTAAGCAGCCCTTAAATAAATGTTGATATTTTAAGATACTAAATATGTAACACCCAGATCTTCAGTACAGAAGAAAGGGACTCATACATCCTCAGAACAGACCACTACACAGCCACAGATTTTCATTTATACAAGACATAACTAAAAGGACATAAATCTAATACATAAAGTTTGTGATTTCTAACAACTGGGTTTTTAACTGACAGACATGAGCAGCAAATGAGAAGTGAATTCTCCTAAGTTAGATCTCCATACATGATTATAAACATATTAGTGTGTGCTGAGTCTTACCAAACGATCGTGTGTGTGCAGGCTGCCGTAACTGCCGGACTGGGACATGTGGGAAGAAGAGCCTCCAAGCATCCCACCATAGCCAGGCTGGCTCATGCCATTGGATGAACTCCAGAGGTCAGAAGAATTGTGGGTCCCATCTTTTATTTTACAGTATTTTTTCAGCAGAAAAGAAAACAAGAAAAATACATATAATGAAGAATACTAATTTCTCAGTTCCTTTACAAGATTATTTTAAACAAATACAGAGTTCAGTTACTAAGACTAATATCAGTGGGGAAATAGTGACCAGTTTATGCTGTATCTTCTATTTTCATGCCACCACACTATTGCTATATTTATTAAAAAAAATAAACAAAGAAACAACAGAGGCTTTATAGCTGAAATATAATCCAACCACAGCTGAGAAAATACCAAGCACTTCTGCTAATTACACAGACCTTCAGTAAGGCCAGACTTAAATCAAGAGTGTTGATAAAAAGTCCAGACTGAAAGAAATAATAAAAAAGGAGGTGGAGGAGTAAGAAGTTTGGCCGAATAGAATTTATCATAAACATACACTGCAAAACATCTATTTACCTAAAACAAGCAATTTATAGTCTCAGATACCTCAACACGACAAAGTAAAAAAACATTTCAAAATAGCAGATTTAAGTAGCTGAAATGACTACATTACATAAGCCTTAGCCTGTGTGTCAGTGCAGTTTCCCTTCTGTTGCACAAACTGAAGTGCTCTGTGAACTCCCGTACTGAGACTCTGAGCTCTCGATGTGCTCCAAACCCTCACCAGACTGCAGCACGAGTTAACTGTGTGACGTGAGGCTGAGGAAATGGATTCTGCTCTTGTTTCGTTCAGTGCTACCCCCTTTTTTCTGGCATGCTGGATATACAAGCATTTGAGAACATAAGACTGTTAGCTGATATTGTACAGTCAAATTCCAGAAGAGTCAATAAGCCCCCACCTCATTTTTCTCTATCACTCCAGTGTGCTGCTCTGAAGCCCCTACAAATCAAAGGATGGGAATTCTGTCCATCTGGCCTGGTGTGTAATCCCTTTAAATTTCAGTCAGCAATTAATGTCATGAGAAAAACTTTACATCAACAGACAGTTCCCTTCATCTAACTGTTTCAGAAGTATATAAAACTTAACCATAGGCTCTAGCACAATATGCTCTCTTTACGCTTCCTCATTCACCCAGTTAAACAGTCTGACTGCAGATTTCTGCCTAAAGGACAAGTGACATTTTACCCACCTTGCATAAAGAAAGTGCTAGCAAACATACTGCTTGGTGGCTTAGGAGATGGGTAACTTGGAGATTCTCTGTTGAAATCATCAGAACTTGGGGATGGTGCATACACCTACATATTGGAGAGCAATAAAAGCAGGTTAGCAATAACTGGGTGTCATGCATTAAAAAAACCACAACAGCATAGAGATAGAGAGAAAGCACAAATAAAAAAAGAACAGTGTAGCAAGCCGCAGCATTTGTTGCCCTTGTTTTATTTGCTTTTTAGCAAGTTGCCACAGTACAGAGGAACTACAGTAGAATGATCCTAGCAACACACTTTCTGGTGTGCCAACTCAGCCAGGTGGCCTGATAAAAGCCTGAATGCTGATTTTGCTTTCTAAGTACACGACTCGCACAGACTTGTTGCTCAAGATAAAAAAGCAAGATAAAACAACTGGGCCCCAAACAAATTTTATTTTAAAACAACTGTATGCCTGTTTGAATATTTAATGAGCTGGCATCCCAACAATCAGAAAGAAAAAGAACATCCAGTGACAAATGGAAAGATTTTAATGCAACCGTTTTATCATCCATTCAGAAACTCGCACGTCTTTGGAGAGTCATCAGAAATACATGCATGCAAGTCCTCAGGAATAATTTTAAACTGCAACAGCGAGCATGTGATTTTCACACTGGCCTAGCATTAAAGAAAAGCAGTATTATTGTCTCTTCAGTATTAACACACCAGTGGAATGCCCATTCTCAACTTGCAAGCAACAAATTTTCTTTTCAAGTTAAAAATGTAAGATGCCAAATAAACATAATGACTCAAAGTCTTTCACTGCAGCACCTCTAAGGAGAAATGTAAAGTGTACTCAGGAATAAGTTAAGTAAAATGAACAAGGCCCAGTATTCACAGAGTCAAGGACTCTACCTGCAACTAGTTGTTCCATACCGAATATTGCAATGATTAGCATGTGTTAGAAGATAAATAAAAAGCAGATCAACATATACAACAACAAAAAATATAAAAATGTAGCATTGAAACTGGAGCATCTTTTTGCTATAAAGTAAAAAATGTGGTATTTTAACTATTTATCTTACTTGTTAAATACAGGTGACTTCATAAATACATATATGAAGAATAATTTCACAACTTTAAAGCTTATATAATGCAACTTAAAAAGCACACTACTCCCTAACATTCAAAAGTGATTATTTTGATCCCTTCCTATGCACGTACAGGCACACATATTTCTACAGCATTCACAACTCTCCCTGGTCTTTCTGAGATGTTGTTTACCAAGCAAGAGAAGGGCCAGGAAAACCAAGCCAGCCAACAAAAAAGCCTAAGTTCCCTTAAAAAAGAAGCATTGTCCTCCCAGAGGGAGACTGTACTGATAGGGACATTGAGGACAGTGAAGTGGGCAAGTCCCGCTCCATTTGCATCCCAATCCCCCTCCTCCCGCTGCCGAAGGCTTTTGCAGCCCTGCTGCTGTGGGAGCAAATGGCCGGGATGTGGCTGAGCCAGCGCCTCTGACATCACCCGCACCCAGGCACTGCGCTCCCGGCCTCGCTCCACAGCAACCCCATTTCAGCAAAGTCTCTGCAATTCCACAATGGTGGAATCGGGACAAAGGCACAGGGCACGGGCCCAGGGCACAGCGCTCGGGATGAGCCATGTAATTTAAAAGGCAGCAGGTAAACAGACTCATGGTTAGAAGGAGTCAAGTGGAAAACTCAAAACTTTAAGTTACATGCTCGTTTACCATTGTTTTTTATTAAAAACAAATTATTTATTTTTTTTTTTTAAAGAAAGCTTTTCGGAAAGCTTCTGCTCAATATTTTACTCGAAATTTTTCAGTTTATGGAATAAATGTAAAATAATAGAGATGCTTACCAGACCTGAGTGACAGAATGACAATACATTCTGAGCAATGTTCGCAGTACATATGTATTTACTCTATATGATGAATGCATGTATATTCCATGCCTGAGACATATTTTAACAGAAATGTCACTCTGTCAAATTGTAAATACTCGCACTCATAAGACTGCAAACATATTAGGTAAAACTGGGCTTAGTTTACAAGTTCTCTGTTGTGCAGAATAACACAGCATATGCTATAGCTGATGGATAATCTATCACTGTCACAGGACAGCAGTGGAAACAAAGCTTTATGACATTTAGCACTGCCATGGAGATGTACACTGATTAATGCAAAGTCACCTACAGTGACGAATTATACTTCTTTTAAACGGCAACATTATCGATGAGATTTGCAAATACAAGCTTCAGACTGAAATTTTAACGTTTTACATAATTGAGTGATTTATAAAAACTGATTAAACGCTATCTCAAAAGGGAAATTAAACTCAAAAACTCCTGCAAATGTATAATTTACAAATACATATGTACAAGCCATTAACATAATAAAAATGTTATGAATCATATAAACGTAAAAGAGGCCCTTCCAAACAGCTACATGAAAGTCCTAGCACAGACGCATAACTTCATATAGTTTCTGCTTGTTTTGGTATCTTAACTATAGCTTGCAAAAACATAGCTGCAATGTTATGAAGCTGCACTTGTGCCAGTCTAGATTTTTCAGATCAAAGGGTTCTTGCGGCAAAACACAACTGATGTGGTCTCAAAGACTTCATTAACTCCAGATGTGGGGAAATAGCCAGCCAATTCCACAAAAGGAGCGAGTCTCTTTTAGTTACAATCAGAACTACCCACAAATTAAAACCAGGCCTCTGATGTCATCTGATCACCTGCAGATGAGCGCCGGGTTTTTTCTGGTTAATGACCTAATCATAATTTTTGTGCTGCGTTACTACAAACAAAATTTAAAAGCAAAGGAGAGATTTTACTAAAATTAACCCAAAGTCTATGAGATGCAAAAGATGAAGGTTTTAAATAAGAAAGTTAACAAAAAGGATGAAATTTTATTTTTAAGCGGGGAAGCAATGCATCAGGGCAAGCGGTCTGTTCACTCTGAAAGGCGCACAGGCACTGGGACCCCTACCCAGCCAAATGTACCCCTGTGGCTGCTGGCATGGCTGAGCAGCAGCTCCCCAGTAGGACTCGATGTCCTACTTAAAGGGCTTTCTCTTCTGCAACAGCTTAGCAAGGCAGTTAAAAATATGACGTGGCTGCTCAAGACAGCCTCTTTTAGCTATTAAACTGATAACACTGACATCCAGGAGGCATCAAACCAGTTTTTCCTGGCTGACATTCCCACTAAGACAAGGAAGGAATACTGTTAAAAGGTCAGCCTGTTTGCAGTCTCCTTGAAGAGGCTGTCTCCAGCAGGTAGAAGAGAAGCCCATCCTTAATCCCCTCAAAAGCACTGTGCCCAAAGGCACCGAACGTGTCTCCATGCTGACAAGCAAAACACTCTACCATTATGAATGGGAAATTCCCTTCCGATAAACGCAAGCCAAAACCAGTTTTTTTACATGACTTATCAAGTCTTGGCCTCGACTTTTTTGGAGCTGTGCTAATATATACATCAATCCTAACACTGTGGTGTTCCTGAAGGGTTGATAGCCTCCACGGAGGCAAGGCGGACAAACGAGTTGCAGAGGACGTCAAGTCAGAGACCCACATCAGTCTCCTGTGCCCTGAATTGGTTTATGTCTCTTCAGCAGGAAAGGCAGGATGACAATTCAGATTTCTTTATGAGGGGTTGTGGTGGGGGCTGATTTCAGAGCTGCGGAGACATAAACTGTACAACACCAGGTTTAATCAAAACAAAAGCATCATCCCAGTTCTGAAATCTGCCTTGGTGATTATGACAGGTAATGAACTCTACTGTGAAACTTATATGGGCCTAATATATCTAAAACATTTCAAATATTATTCACTGTTGCTTCTGTTTACTAATACAAGTGCCAATAACTCCAACAGTAATTTGAAGATTTGTGTTTACTGAATTTTATGCTACGTAAAACTTCCAAGTCTCGTTCTATAAATGCATTTAATAAATATAACACTTGGGAGTCCTTCTGTTGGCATCCATCCTCTCAGGCAATTTTCCTGTTTCAAATTCTTAAATATTTATCAATGTTTAATATTAATGTTAAAAGCAGATTAAAAAACCAGCAATGAAGCAACCAAACTTACTTCCGATGAGCTCATGCTATCTCAAGACCAAGGCTCCCATCACACACACTGTTTATGAAATTATGAATTATGTTACTCATTTAAGCATAGTTATTAGCAATTCTTGGAAGTTCAGGAAAATATTTGTCAAGCTGCTTGAGACAGAATTTTTTGAAACCAGTAAAGATGAATAACCTATTCTGTAGCTTGTAAACTCTGCTAAGTAGCCTATCTGCATTCCATCAGCATCAGTCATGCAAGTGTGCACTGATGAATGATTTGTACATGTGGCAAAACTTTACAGAGTATTATCTGCAGGTTTTGTAGCAAAAGCTAATTTTGCTGAAAGGCAGTTCTAGGAAAAGCGAACTTGTTTTCATGTTTATTGTATTTCTGACAAAATCATATACTAAAACTTCAGGAATGTAGAATATTAACTACAGTTTTCCATACTCCTCTTTACAGCAAGACAGAAGCTTAAAAAAAAAACAACAAACCCAACCAAACCCAAGATTCAGTCTAAATTCTTGTTTAACTGATATTTAAGCAAGATGATAAAATGAAGAGCCCTAGTGTACTAAGTCAGTATAACCACATCCTCAATCATATTTTTGTTTCCAATACCAGGTGTAAAGGTTCATGTATTAAAAACCTCTTCACACCATCCAAAATGAAAATAAAAGCCTCCTTTAAGAGAATACTCCTGTCTGCAAATCAAATCATATTTTCTAAGGATTGTATAAAATTCAAACTTCTTAGAGTAGCTAAACTGAATTCCATCTTGAATAAATGTTTATGCAGTTTAGGCATGCTATACATGCCTATTTGGGTATTTCTGAAATGCAGAATCCCACTGTAAAGATACATAACACAAGTACTTCCTAGCTTCTTCCCTAGGGAGTGGCAATTTTAAAGTCATGTTAAAAAGCGAGAGGCAAACTTAGCAAAAATATCAAACTCAGTATAGAGAAACCTTTTGGCCTGGTTTGTTGTTTCATTATTATTAGTAGTAGTTTTTATTTTTATTTTAGTGTGAACTAGAGATGGGAAGAAAAAGAAGGTAATGCAGCAAAAACAACATCAGAAAGAAATATGTATTTACATATTGCTTGAAGATTTTTTTTATACTTCATTTTCCACACAAAATCTCTTCACCAGACTCTTCAAATCATGCTGTCACTAAGGAACACATGCAACTATGTCTTCAAAAATTCCTGATTAAATTCAGATTTTCAGGAAACAAAAACCAGAACATTTGAAACTACTCCATCTGTTTCTTAACCTGTTCCCCGTATTTCAGTACAGCTCGAGCTGTGTGAGGAATCCCCAGCAGCAGCAGCGACCCCAGACACATGCAGCAGTGGATAGGGGCCATCTTTTCCGTTTGTCCCTCTCTTCTCTGAAGCCACTCTCTGGTTCTGCACCTCCAGCACAGACTGCTGTATTTCTCCAGACAGACCGTGCTGAGCACGGGCACGTTCCTCTTTGGTGTGCGCCTTCTGAGAAATACAGATCTGCCCCTACAGCACCTGAGCCCATCCCTGGCTGCTGTCATGAGCCCAAGGAAATGGACATAACCTTCACTTTTAAGCATTAATAAAGCTTGTTGCAGACAAGACACCCTTCTGGCAGGGGACCGCTGCTCAGCAGATTGGCAGTTCAACCCAATGGAGTGGAGCAGGGAAAACTCTCTTGGGCTGACGGGTTGGAACTCATCGTTTCTTAGTGGGATGGGGAGGGGAAAGAAAAGAGCGAGAAACAGAAAGAAAATAAAAATCCAGCTGACCAGTGTTTACTACCTCTCTTTATCCAATGTCCACAGCCATGTACCCCTAGAGATTTTCCAGATGATCTTATATTTGTCCTGACTCACAAATGTTAGCTCTGACCTTGTGTAAGTTGCAGTGGGCAGCATATGGTACAGAACAGCTTTAATTGTACCTTCCGCCCTGTGTACTAGCTGGCCCAATACTAATAAAAGCAAAATTGAATCTTAGCACCTGGTTGCTCCAAAATTTACAAACTGAAAACATTTTACATGGACATTAGAAGCCTAAGTACATTATTTATTGCATAACAGGCACAGCAAGGCATGCTGTCATGTCATCTGAGCATCACGCAGGATTATTAACGTTTCACTCTGCTCTAATGCTGAGAGTGACGGCTGCAAGACGGGCAATGGCTGCACTAAAAAATCCCCAAATATACCCAGCTCTCCCCACACCTCTGTGTATTTCTTCATTTATACACAAGTGCTCATCAGCAACATGTTTATAAAAAGCTTCTTACACTCTCAAAATTCTCAAGGAAAAGAGTATTTTCTACAAAAAAATCCCAATATAAGCTACTTCACCCATAAAGCAAATCACAAAACACTATGCATATGCAAAATACCTATATCACCTGACCTTTTTTTGTCCTTTTTAAATAGGCATTGTAGAAATCTACTGTAAAAAAGATGCAGCTTCTCCAACTTGGAGAAAGGCTCAATCTCAGCCTATGATGAGAAAAATAAATATTTATTCAATAATAAAATAAACTTGTACATAGACTGGTATATTAAATCAACCCATAAAAAGCACGAAATAAAACAATAAAGTAAATAAACTCACAAATAAACTCACAGGTGAGAATATCTCACCTGAAATAGTAGTAATAGGTGATATGAAATAAAATATAATATTTTTTCAAAAATTATTTATTTTGGTGATAACTGACACATTACTGCATTGTCATATATATCAAAATAATTCTACAGTATATTTAGAAAATAACTAACTTATTTCTATACTTGTAGGTGAACTGAAAACAGTGGAAATCATGCAAGTCTATTTTACTTTTAAACACATAGATGGTATCAAACTTCTATTAAATATCATTTTGGTACTGCTGCACTTCCTAAAATCTAGATGAAAAGACCACTGTGAATGAAGAAGTTTGCTTAATTATGCATTAATTAAAAAAATAAGAATAAAATAAAACCACAAAAAAGGTATAATTTATATTTGTGCTATTATCTATACCTAAATATTTCTGCACCTTTATTTTTAATGGAGATTAGGTATTTTAATTATTTGGGGGGCTGAGGTCTGCAGCATGGCTCTTGAGTGAAAAAGAAGATAAAACTTTACTGACAGAAACAATTTTTTAGTTTTAATTTTTTTAAGTATAGTTTTAATTTTTATAGAGCTGAAAGCTCCAAATGAAAATGTTGTAAGCTTTCCTTAAACTGGGTGTATTTTCTATATGTCAACAGGTGAAGAGCAAAAAAAACACCCCCAAATCAGCAACAACAACAAAACAGGCTATGTCTAGTGCAGTGCAAATGCTTTATTTTCTTTATGAAACAATAAGGGGTTTTTTAATTTGAAGGGGATTCTTGAAACATGTATTTTTTCCTATAGCACCTATCACATATAACAGTAAAATTTTACTTCTCAGCAAGGGATTTGTATTAAACCACTTTTTACTTTGATGTGTCCTCCCTAAAACATAAAGAAATTAGAAAAACTGAACTTCTTCTAATAGTAAAAGCCCCTGATTTATATTTCAGGCTTTAATATATGTGTCAGTCCCCACCGAATCATCTATCTGCGTGCTTATATGCTTGGTTTTCAGCATAATATTAAGCTTTGTTTTGGCTTACAAAATAAAGAAATTTAAAAGAACAAAACATTTTTAATAAAAAGTTTACACATTTTCTACATATAATTTCTCATTTATTTTGTGAATAAATGAATCAGATTTTATCTACATTAGCAGTAGATGCAATAGCATCTCCTTATCGAGGAATGCCAGCATCCAAAATCTAATACGATGATCTATATAAAAATCTCCAACTTGAACAATGAGGTTCATGCTAACAACGACTAATTTGTCAGACAATAAAAATAAAAGCACTAAGACAACAAAATTAGGGTATGTACTGTTCTCTCACTGTAGAAAGGTTCATACAAAGATTTGGCATACACACCAAGAGGCGGGTTTCAAAAACTAACACAAAAACCAATCCCACAACTCTACATAACCCCCATATGTATATTTAAATTAGTAATTTAGGCCAACTTGCAGTATTCCTAGGAGAAAGAGTGGTAGAAGTTCCTAAGATGATTTTAAAAAAAAATTAAATAAAACCTTGGGCAACATGATATAAGATGATCATATGATTTGTCATCTATTTACTAAGTTTTCAAGCTCATAAAGGTCACCTCTGACCCATAACAGGCACATGCTATCAATTTTCAAGCTCATGCCCTCCTACAGTACCAGCACTTACATCTACTATATGCCTGGAAATACTTAATAAGATCAAAGCCTTTTTTCCTGCTACAAGAACAAAGAGAAATGTTGTAATAGAGTGATCTGTGCTCTAGAAAGAATAAAATCAAAACTCCATGCAAGTTATATTCCCTTTGCTTCAGGGGTATTGTATAGTTAATTTTACTTAAGTCTTATATATATCTTCACATAAAACTTCAAACAGATTGTTTTAGCCTAGGAGCAGACATGAAAGAAAAATCATTTCATATTTGAAAGACAGCTGGCATTTATACCAAAGGAAATGAAATAGAGACCAAGCGATTTTACTGATTCCCCAACCTCTCCTCCAGTGTCTTTGCTGTTATTCAAGAAGCTCATATGCAGCGTCTTTTATGAATATAAAGATCCATAATTTAATTACGATTGAACAAAAATCTTGGCAAAAAAAAAGTTTACTAATGAAAGCAAAACTCACACAGGCCCACGGGAGGACCAGCAATAAAGAAACAAAACAAAACAAAACAAAAAAGCCACAAAAAAGATCAGTATCAGCATCTCCCCTTTTCCTACTTAATACTATTTTTATAGAAAAAGAAAGCCAAAACCACATACAACATAAACAGACCGAAAGAAACACACCGTTGTTAATTTACCATCGTATGCTAATTTCTAAACACAAAAATCAGAACTGGTGTTCTAATTTAAAAATTAGAAGTATCTACCACGAAACAGAAATACCTCGTTCAATTTCCACGAAGTTAAATCCACAGGGAAGAGATTTGTTTGGTTTTTTCTCCCTCTGGAATCTGCATCTCCCCCCCCCTCCCGTGTTTGCAGGAACATTTGATGATTCCGAACTCCCGCGGCGAGCGCCCGGCGCGGGCAGGGCAGCGCTGGCGGCCGGCCCGGTGCGCGGCGCTGCCCGGGGCTGGGGCCGCCGGAGCCGGGGGGCTGCGGGGCGCCGCCCAGGGCAGCCCTGCAGCGCTTAGCGAGAGAGGGCACCGCTTAAAAACAAACCCAAAACAACCCCCAAAGACAAGCCGCGGGCACGCAGGAACACAAACTTCGGCGGGTCTTGCGCGGCCGCGCGTTCCCCGTCACACAAAGCAGCCCCCCCGTCCCAGCCCGGTCCCCGCACAGCCCGGTCCCCTCAGAGCCCGACCCGCCGTGCGCCCCCGGGGAGCTCCCGCCCCAGCCGGGCTGGCGGGGCCCCGGAGCGGAGAACTTGCGTGAGCCCGGCCCGGCGGCCCCGGACAAAGGCGGCCCCTCACCGTCTTGCCGTTGTAGTAGTACATGAGGGAGCTGCTGCCCACGCCGGGCACGGGGTAGGCGCAGTACATGGCGCGGCTGGCGCGGGCCGGGCTCAGCGCGCCGCCTCCCGCTCCCCACGGCATCCACCCGCCGCCGCGCACATGGAGCGCTCAAAGGCAGCTTATGCAAAGCAGGACTGAACCATCTCCGGCCGGCGCGGGGGTTGGGCGCGGGGGCGCGCCAGTCCCCGCTCCGCGCCCCGGCCCCGGCCCCGGGAGGAGGCGCGCACGGGCCCGCGGGCGCCGAGGGCTCGGCACACGCAGCCCTACGCGCCGGGAGCCGCAGGGAACCCGCACATGGGCACGTCCTGAGCCCTGAGATAATCGTCTGCTTTTTGTTTTAATTAAATTAGTGCACTTGTGGCCGTGCAGACGCAGCTCGATGCAGCTCCAGCCACAGGGCCATCTGGCTCTGACTAAAGTTGCTTCCAACTTTGGCAAACGTTTCCCAAAGGCCCGGGGAGCTGCTGGGAGCGAGTCCCAGGGCAGAGCCCGAGCGCCCGGTGCTCCCGGGCCCCCTCCGAGCAGGGCAGCCTGGGGCAGGGAGAGACTCTGACACAGACAACACCTACACAAGGTGCTTGGGTTTAAAAAAAAAAAGAAATAAAATAATAGTGTAAATATTTTCGCTTTATGGAATCATCCAAAATCCATCTTTAAGATGGAGTATACAAACTATAAGAAAGGATTATCTTGGAAACACAAGTCCAGGGTCCCTTTATATTGTATAATACATTTTTGTATGGATAAAGCACACATATGTGCCCATACAAGACGGAAGAGAAGGGAAGAGGACCTCAGCAACTTTGTCACACCACAAAAACATGTATTATTCAATACAGCAAACAGACTACAACTTCCAGCACAGAGATCCCTCAATATTTGCACACTATCAATGCCTGGTAGGCCTTTTTGTCTTCTTTGCTGAGCACTGGTATTAACTAACATTAACTCTTACTGAGGCGTACATTTTTTTCTTTTCGACAAGTGAACACAGCTGGTTATTAACTGAGCTTCTGCTAAGTCAGATACTGATTTCAATCCAGGAAAAAAAAGGTTAACACACAACCACATTTCTCCACCTCTAGTTGTGTCTACTGCCAATGCTGTGAATTCTCCCTGCCTTTCTCCTGACAAAAGCAGGAAAATATTTCAGGATAAGGAAAAAAATGGGTAAAGTTCAATTCAGCCATTTATAGGGAGAGAAAGCAAGTTGCAGAAGTCTGGTTCATTCTGCCAAGCACCTCGTGTGTCAGTGAAACCCTCTGAACTAAAATGATCCACAAAGGTGATAAACTGACTGCAGCTGAATACTGCAATCAGATAAAAATCTCTGTGTAATGTCCGTTATCTGAGGACATAACTACTGTAGTGTCTATAAATACACAGCATATATACACACTGACAAAAAATATTCCCATCTCAAGCTTCAAATGCTTTTTCAGTGAACTCTTCCAGTCAATTAGACTACTGTGCTCAGAGTATGTTGGCAAATACATCCTGAAGTTTCCATCTGCTGAAGAGCACTTGCATTTTTACTGCAAGTCAAACTACGCATCCAGAACTGTTTAACTATGCAGGAAAGCTAATGATATCTGAACCAAACTCCTCTCCAATACAAAAGGCATAGCAGCAGCAGCTGCAAAAAAGAACATCACTATTCTGCAGACTATTAAATTGCCAGGCCTGCAGAGTGACTGGCGGCTTCCTTCTTCCCCAGGGACCACAAAGACCCATTTCAGTCCCCAGAGAGTACGTAAGAACCTTTGATTTGCAGCTAACAATGCCATTCCTTAAAGCTTCTCACTAATGTTCAGGACTCTACAGATGAGACATGCTAAAAGATCTTCAGATCTTTGCATGTGCTACTTCTTATACTGCACTAGATTACAAACACTACTTCAGAATTATGTACAACTTAGAAAAGTTGGAAGAGGCACTTTCAGCTTACAGACTTGAAGTAGTAAGAGAACCCTTTAAAAAAATAATTTTAGCATGCAAACTTTTGAAACATTAGAAATGCTTCCAGGGTAACTGCAGTCAATTCATTGAAGGAAAGACTATCACCAACATAGTTGTAATTGCTACTGCACCTCCATGCACACAGGCCCAGTTTTCAAAATAGTTGTATTAGAGATGAAGAGCATGATCAAGCCCCCTTCAAATAATAACCATTATCCACCTATATACAAGCAATTGGAAAAATGTTAAAAACATCAAGCAGAAAATCCTAACTTGGCTGTGTAGCACTGTTGGGAGGCTGCTCTGTGTACAGATACCCTATACTTGTACAGAGCAATTTAACAAAAATACATAGGTCAGATTAACTAGTAATGTTTACTAACACTATTAACATTTATCAGTAGGAGTAAATCATTAACCTTATTCACCAGCATGGGTAAGACAAAAGCAAAAATATGATCAATAAAACTGAGGAACGCCATTGCAAACGTCTGTTTGTAGACAAACTGGTCCCTCCATAATGAGTCACTAAATGAATTTGCTCCTGACTTACTTCCCCACAAATCAAAAGGATAACAATTGCATTTTACCAAAAAGGAAATTACTTGTCCTACACTCAGTTACATCGTTGGGAATAAAATCTTGAGTGCCCATCTTGAGACATATCATTGTATCTGCTCTACGTTTACTGTATGAAAACATTGTTTCTCACATTTGGTGCATTGATTCACCATACAGGATCAGCCATAATTCCATCAGCAAATCAAATTTTAAATCACATAAGTTTACTTTCACCAGGATGAAATATGAACCTAAAAAGGAAGAATTTGAAACACTGCTGAAAAAATGCTATGTTGTTAGCAGTAACTCTGTATTTGCAGGAACTGCTACCAGGTAACTATTCCAAAAACTCCTGAAGTCCAAAGCAAGTTTTTGTTTTGTGGTTGCAATTTTTCTAATCCTCATTTAAGCCAAGCAACAGCTGCTCTGAAATTTGTTTTCTTAAGAGAATCATGTTACAGTGAAATGAATCATAGCTGGATCAGCGATACTGTACAGGGTACAGTTGTTTACTCCGTTTTTCCTTGGTGACAAGTCAAGGGTTAATCTTATGACTCAGCCTGACAAAACAAGTCAGCTGGAGACAGGGCCAATTTTTTAAACTTGATTTCAGACAGACATGCCGTCAGCAGAGGAGCACTGAACTGACATGCACTTTGTAGCCCGAATTGTTTCCACTCATGACCCTGTAGTGTGTGTCAAAAACAATAAACTGCCTGTTCCTAAAGTATGTAAAGAGATCATGAAAGCTGATGCAGAGTGAAATACTGACCTAAAAATAAATAAAGCTACCTGTAAGAAAGTATTTTCAAAGATGATTTTAACACTAAGAGATTTTGTGAATGAACCACATGTTCTCCTTGAAAACAAACTTTTATGTGAAATACATTTTTGTTCCATTTGTCAGAGCCACAAAGGAAATACACCATAGAGCATATGTAATTCATCACGTGAATTTAAAAAAAAAATAAACATAATTTCTACAGATTACTGAATGTTATACTATATGAAAGTTAGTTATGTACCTGTCTCAACAGATAAGCCATTCTCCAGTCAAATATATTCCATGAAACTGAAATATCAAAATGCTTTAAAAAGGTTAACACCTTTCATTAGTTTTGTTATTTTATATGTGTCTGTTCTAAGACAAAAAACACCAAATCTTTTTAAATTATGTGCTACTAGAAATTAAAGCTCCTCTTTCACCAACAACAGCAACTGTGATGTGTAAACCCAAGTATCAAGTATCTCCTTGTGGAGAGTTAGCTTCAGTCTTGTTGAAAGAAAAAAACAGTAACATGGTGAGAGCCCAAGCCTGCTTTGGATGGGGAAGCTAGATCTCTTGTTCTTACCAGCTTCCATTAGTTTCTTAGGGGCTAGGCTAACCTTCTAGCTTTGGAAATAAGGCAAAGGCCCTAGAACTCCCTCCACCCAACACTGCCCAAGGCTGGAACTTCTTATCAATTTCAACCACGTTCAACAGAGGAACAGAAGTTTCACAAGTGATAAAGTTCTTATCAGTTCTGAGAAAACTGGAACCTGAACAGGAGAGACAGACTCAAACTGATACAGAACAACCTGTTGCTATCTAAAACATACATAGTAATTTTGAGCTGCTTGTCCAGCAAAAGTTATGAAAAAAAACCCCTTCTATATATCTTAGGATTCCCAATATAGCTTATTTTAAAGCCAAACACTTATGATGATTAACTATAGCAGAGCCAGAGTCAGGACCATTGCTAAGCCATGCATTGAATATGCTGCATCATGTAGCTGTCAGAATAGACAAGATTTCAAGCTGTAAGAAAGAAACCTGGCTGTTTTCAGGGGAAAATACAATGCTTATTATATTGTCCTCTATGTAATTCATCAGCTAAGTAAATGTTAATTTATTTCAAAATCCTGGAAGGATAGTCTTCCGTGTTAACTAACCACTAAGCATGCTGCTCAGCAGAGATGGAGCAGATGAGCTGTATGGAAGGCAATTTAAAATAACCCAGAGGACTGAATTTTATAGGCAGTCCCTCCTGCCAATATCCAAAGGATGATGTTTTATGCAAATTAATTTACTAATCTACACAAGAGCTAAAATGGGTGGTTTTCCTTTTCAAAGGGTTTGTCTTTAACTGCACATTTAACATTCATGTTACTATAATCAGGGAAAAAGAAAGAGTTTGAAGGGATAGCGAATAGAGTAAATACTAATTAAATGGATATTAATTGCTATCCACTACTTTTACCTTGCAGTATTACAAGGCTGAGGGATGGTTGTTGGGGATTTGGTTCTTGGTTTGGGCTCTTTTTTTTCTGCAAAAAAGCTTCAGTTAACTCTGGCAGATACAGGTAAAAAAATAAGGATTATTTTTTAAATAGGAAACTGTAGCTAGGATTTCTCTGTTTCAATAGTTCTTTAAATTATAATGAATTTATTCAAGTTGAATTTATCCAATTTTATGATATATTTAAGTTACTAAATATTTTCTTGGAATGAGAATAATGAAGAAATAAGCCCTGTATATGCCATTCATCAGAATCAATCACAAAATAATTTCTTAGAGGAAGTTTTAAAATTTTTTTCAAAATCATTCAAATATAACTTTGATAGAATATTGCTCAAGTTCAGCAAGTTCTATTATTTTGCTGTAAATATAAAGCACTTTGCAGTTTGAAAGCTTTTACAGGAACGTCTTAACTACTCATATCTATATTAAAAAGTAAACAAACATGTTTATTATTCTGAAGCAATAAATGATCCTATCGGAAGCCAGATAATCATCACAAAATGTGCCAAAAACCAATCTAGAAACCTATGCAGACCTTAAATGAGTTTTAAACCCGAGATAAATTAGCAAGGCTGTTACTGAAACTCGGAGAATCATAGAATCACTGGCTTGGAAGAGATCTTTAAGATCATTAAATCCAGCCCTGCCCTAACACCTCAACTAGACCACGGCACCAAGTGCCACATCGAGTCTTTTTTAAACACATCCAGGGCTGGTGACTCCACCACCTCCCCGGGCAGACCATCCCAGTGCTTTATCACTCTTTCCGTAAACTCTTTCCTGGTATCCAGCCTCTATTTCCCTTGACGCAGCTTGAGACTGTGTCCTCCCTCTGTCAGCTGGTGCCTGGAGAAAGAGACCGACCCCCACCTGCCCACAACCACCTTTGAGGAAGTCGTAGAGAGTGACGACTCCCTGAAGCAGAGATCCCATCAGCTCAGGCTGGCCAAGGCAATGTCTGCGAGCAGCTGCCGGTGCCTGCGGGCTCCCTCAGCCGGCCCGGCCCGGCCCGGCG